>NW_018165254.1:107935-108845 GCF_001263595.1 Phalaenopsis equestris | reverse complement strand
GAGAGGTCTAACCGGTAGTGTTGGATATCGAAGTATCACAACGAGTCATGGACTGATATATAGAGGCAAAGTGTCTAATCAATTCAACATGACTACTGACAAGGTGATAAGAATCAACCAAGTCAAACAAAACATATCCATGGAGTTGGATATGGGAGAGGTGGATCAATCTCGAAAAGATGCTCTTTCACCAAGAACAGACTAAAAAGTCAATAGGGTTCTGGATAGGTGAGGCACCAAATCCAAGTCAGGATCAGAGTAACTGACTAAATCAGATGTTTAGACATGTAGAATGGTCTAAGCAACAAAATACACTCATCAAGAGCATAGCCAAAAGGCAAACATAGCTCAAATAGAGTGAGGCACTCTCAAATAGCTTGGGAGATGTGTATCCCAGCTAAACATGGATCGATCAAGAACAGCAAGGTGGTCTAATCGATACAACATGTCATCAATAAAGAGATTTTGGGGGTGTGCCCCAATTGGAGTATAGAACATCCGATATAGCTTTGCTTAATAAACGAAAGAGTTAAAATAAGCACTCTTCAAAGCAAAGGCAATTAAACCCCTCGCCGTCAAATGTAGAAAGTCGTTCTACACGCAGCGTCGGGATGCCAAAAGACGTGGTGGCAAGAATTTGCCTAACCCACATGGTATTCGTCGAAGTAGGGCGCTCAACTTCTGTCCTCAACTAAGGTGAGAATCGATGGGGGTGCGCCTCAGATCTCCCTTTATAAACGTAGGACAAATTCATCTTTATCACAGAAAAGGAAGCCACAAAACTTTCCTTAGCTCACAGAAAGAGTGGGCACATCAAATGTGGGCGAAAGCCACTCCAACAGGATCATCAACGATACATGTGGCACAACATCTGGTACAGTGACACTAAGTACCACACCAAGTGTCCCAT
>NW_018165254.1:106528-107312 GCF_001263595.1 Phalaenopsis equestris | reverse complement strand
ATCCACCCCACCAAAAAAAAACAAAAAGGTGATTCTCAACCGATAGGATTTAAGCATCGATCCTGGGCCGGAACCAAAATAAATCGTAGCGGGGACCCGGTCCACACCGCCAAGGGATAGTACCGTAAAAGGCAACTATAGCACTCTTAAATAATGCAACATCCGCAGGATGAAAATCCCCAAAAAATGGAAGGACTACAAAAGAGGCTAGGAAAACTCAAAAGAGTGTTGTAGTGCATCGCCATCTGGTATTATCCTCTTCCTCGAGGGAAAATGTAGCACTGATACGAGCTACTACAACGAAAGAAGTGTCACATGCACAACTCATCCTTTTCAAAGGAGGAGACTTAATAAGCATCCGACGGGGACGTAGTCCGCACAACCAGGAAAGTAGCACAACAACTCAATTCAAAGGCCAAAGATGCCCCCTGAACTGGAATCAGAACATGTATATAGACCTGATGCAGGACAAGCTATTGAATTCACAGCAATCTATTCCTGGTCCTCCCGACCTTCTTGCCTAGTCGGGTGCACGTGGATCCTCAGAGGAACCGGAACAGAAAGAGAGCCGGGACAAAAGTCACACCGGTGACAGTAGTTGTAGACCTACTGCTAGCAAAAGGCTCACCTACCTATGGCAGGGAGATCCGTGAGAAAACATAGTAACGGGTCTGGAGAAGACCGTCAGGTGCTACGGTGCATCGCTATCGAGCGTCGACCTCTTTTTGCAAAAGAAGCGGGCAAGCTGCGAGCCACTGCAGCAAAAAAAACTCAATATGCATGA
>NW_018165254.1:102688-104389 GCF_001263595.1 Phalaenopsis equestris | reverse complement strand
AAGGGCAGAGATCCCAAATGGGCGACAGCTCATCGGCATCAAGCCGTCAAAATGATATCAACGAAGTCAAGGAGCGACATGGCTCAAAGGGGCTCCATAAAAGGAAGGTAGAGTGATACTAAAAGGTAGAGGTAACTGGGGTGGGGTACCACGGACGCGTCATTCACAGCTATTAGGACCCTAAGTCTGCCTGGTCGTGAAGGTAGTCGATCCAACACGTCCTGAGATCCCCAGTTAGCAATCCGTGAATTGCGTCGCCCACGGAAGCCTCGGTAGCCCTAAGGTCAAAGGAAATAAACTCTATCCTATGACTACAAGCTGGAGCTCCAAGAGGTGGGATTTATACCTGCCAAAGTGGCAAGGATGCCTCAGGAAGGAAAAGAAAATGGAGTTTCAGCTATAAAACTAGAAACACTCCGAACAAAAGGACTTACACCCTATCTAGGTCAGGGAGCCTTCTAACACCCTAGGTGCACTAGACAACCACCTATAAAGAAGTATGTTGGGCCAGTCAGGTTGGAGAAGCACGGGGACTCCTCCTCAGGACATGCAAATATGATGCAGTTATCTAAAGCGATCCTTAAATATTGTGGAGGCCCTATTAACATATGCAGGAAAGTAAATGTTGCAATTTTTAAATCCTGAATATTTTAATCCTAAATTTTAATTATCTTGAATATTTTATCTAGGATTTTGTAGAAAATTATAATTTTAGGGTCTTTAATGAGCCTAGATTATATTGTGAAATCCCAGATAAACCACAAAAAGAAACAAGGAAACACATGCAAATGCAGACATGCAATATGATGCAAAAAGCAAAGCAAGCCAAATAAAAATAATAAAAGGCCGGTGCCGCTGGGTCGGCAACATATCCCAGAAAAGAAAAGGACGGCCGGACTCCGCATATACACGCCCGGTCCTAATTTTATACATCAATATAAAAAGTAGAATTAAGATACGGGGCACGAGCATCTGCTCCTGGTCCCCTCCACGAGGTTCCCGCGCTAAACATATCGGAACCAGTGCCCATATCTTATTTCTGCTACAGGACTCTCCTAGCTCTAAAAAGTACATAGGAAAATAAAAGACTCAATCCTGCATGAAAACAAGTGTCAGCAAGAAATCTCACATTCAAATAATGTATCGTGAGCCATCGCTAAACGTCTCGGAACCCGTGCCCGTATCTTATTTCTGCTACAGGACTCTCCTAGACTCTAAAAGTACATAGGAAAATAAAAGACTCAATCCTGCATGAAAACAAGTGTCAGCGGGAAAGCTAACATGCAAATAGCGTATCATGAGTCATGCCTTAAAAGTGGGGGAGCTAATAGCACCTGCAAGCAAAAATGTCAGAAATCATTACTTGCTCCCCCATAGCTGTACCTGTGTGTGTGCATATGAATAGGCATGACTCCCTGCAGAAAAGCGCCCTAACACACTACCACACATACGCAGCATGCATACACACCACAAGCACGATGAAAAGAAAGATACCTGACTAGGGCAACCAATCCATCAAAGAACAATAGTCAAGCATCAAAAAGACTACCTAACACCCTAAATCCTAGCCTAGCACACCATCTAACGAAAAGTGCGTCAACCTAGTATCTAAGTGTGGGGTAGGTCTGAGTATAGTATGACTTTGACAGGGTCGTCATACCGACCCCATCCTAAAGATCCGAAGGATCTAAAGGGTGTCAC
>NW_018165254.1:101710-102176 GCF_001263595.1 Phalaenopsis equestris | reverse complement strand
TGGAGGCCGTGGCCTGAAGAAAGGTGTACCGTTGCAGCAGTGACCAAAAGTGATGAGCGTGCCATGGAGGCAGTGGCCCGAAGAAAGGTGTACTGTAGCAGCAGTGACCAAAAGTGATGGGCATGTCGTGGCGACAGGGGCCCGAAAGATGGGTGTGCCGTGGAGGCAGTGACTCGAAGAAAGGTGTACCGAGGCGGCAGTGACCCGGAGACAATGGTGATTCTCACTAGGGAGAGTCACCCAAGTGCTAATGCAAATGCAAATGCAAACACATATGGTGCAACATGCAAACAGGCAAGCATGTGATATAATGCAAAGGCAGACAAAAATGCAGGTGATCGGTCAACCGTGCTGTGGTGGTCGGTCGAACCAAAGTGATACGCTCACCGAGCCGGAGCGTCCTATCGGAGCGAAGTGAAATGCTCGTTGGGTCGGGGCAGCTGATCGGAGCAAAGTGAGAGGCTCA
>NW_018165254.1:93410-101028 GCF_001263595.1 Phalaenopsis equestris | reverse complement strand
GCGATATGGAGGAGCTAGCTCGACGGCGGCACGCAAAAAAAATGCGAGGGAGAGGGGAGGTGCTCAGCCCTCGGTCCTGCGCACAAAGAAGGTGATGGCCGACAGCAGGATGTCGGAAGAAGTTCCGCACATCAAAGAAGGCTCAGTCGGCAGGAAGGAGGCCGAGAATAGGTGTTGCGGATGCGAAGCACGAAAGGAGGCTAGAAGGTCAGATCTGGTTAGAAAGGGGCTTATGTTGGTCGGATCTGGTAGCCGACGATAAAGAAGTCCGGTGAAGCGTCTTCGGTAAGAGAGGAGTAGGCGGTGATGTTGGCCGAGAAAGAGAAAAGGAGAGCCGAGGGTGTCATGGGTCTCACCGGCGGCTAGAAGGAGGCGCCGGAGTGGTGGTGCCGGTCTTCACCGGCGTGGAGGGAGACGAAAGAGAAAAGGAGAGCCGAGGGTGTCATGGGTCTCACCGGCGGCTAGAAGGAGGCGCCGGAGTGGTGGTGCCGGTCTTCACCGGCGTGGAGGGAGACGTCGGCTGGGGGGAGGGGGGCGGGCTAGGGCTTTTTTCGCGAAAAGGAAGGGTGGCGGCGCTGTCGCGTGCGATTAGGGGGAGAGGGAGAGGAGCGAGGTTTTTTTTAGATAATCTATTTATATTATATTATATTATATTATAAAAATAATAATTATGTTATTATAATTATCGTTCGTGTATTCTTCACCCGTATACGTCCTCACGGCAAAGTGAACGTCCTTCTTGGCTAAAATCGACGTTCCGGACGCATTGACGCAGTCCGTTTCGTCATTCGGGGTCGTTTGGGCCACTTTTTTGACTATCGTGTCCAAAACTATAATTCGCGCATTTTTACCCCGCCCGCGAAGCCGTAGCAAAGTGGACATCCCCCGTAAGTAAAATCGACGTTCCGGACACAGTGGTGGCGTCCATTTCAACATCCGGGGTCATCTGGACCACTTCGTCAAGCGATCAGCCCAATTTGAGCCAAAATCGCGCGCGATGCGCCACATAATATTTTTTGTGCGCCACATAATATTTTTTCCACATAATATTTTTTGCCTCGATCGGAGTCGTTTGACGTGTCAAATGCCGACCGATCTTCACCTGAGCGAAAGCCATAGCCTAGCAAAATGACCCTGACTACGTGCCCCTCAATCACGCGTCAAAAAGGTATCAGGTAAGTGTCTCGAGCCACTAGACGCTGCGGACGGACCGTAGATCATCTTAAGCCGTGCAAGTGGACACTCTACACTCGTTACATAAAAAATTGATGCCAACACCTTGTTCAACGTGATCATAAATAGAAGAATGTTTTGTAAAATCCTACTTAAAAGCAATAACAAAAGATAACGTGTTTGGAGAAAACAAAAAACATTGACAAATAAACCTTATATGTTTTCAAGGTATGTGAGGCTCGAGCCCATGTGTTTAGATGACATGATGATTCATGATTTTTCTAAACTTTCCCCAACATGATTGTTGTCATCATGGATATAAAGTCCTCCTATTGCATATATCTAGGTCAAATGAAAGCTAGAATCCATGAAGTTGAGGCTTCCTCAATCCCCATGACATTCTGCAGATTTGTTCTGATCCCTTTTCGAGGTTACAAAAATCAGTTAAAATATGTCTATTGTTACCTGCATTTTGTGGTTAAACCAATTTGTTTCTTTGCACAGTGGGTATGAGTCACATATCAAGAAATATGCTAATATTCTAATTGATCAGATCAGAAGTAAACAAAACTTTATGGTTAACATAATCACGAAAAGCCTTTTGTCTGAGGAAAATGATATAGAGGAAAAAGATTAATTAAGAAATCATAAAACTACATCGCATAAATCATAGAGGCGCGAAAGAAAGTTTAGCTACACATGATAGAAAGAACACCAGAAAAACATCCCAACAAAACCATTATTATAAGTAAAACTTAAAAGTAAATACTAACAAAATAATTTGTTCTCTATTCTGTAGCAACCAACTCCTCTCTCATATAATAACCTCTTAAAACATATAAGAACAATATAAAGAAAAAGGTAGAAGAAACCTTAGGGCCTCAACCCATAAAGGAATACAAAACCTAAAGAAAATTCTCAAAAATATCTTCTCTAGTCGTCTCCAACTCTCCTCTCCACCCAAGAACACTTCAATTCACGCCCTAGCTTCCCTTTTAAAGATTTAACAAAAATCAACATGAAAAAAACTTCCAAAATGAGGTCTTGCGGTTCATTCCTTGGTCATGCTAGATCCCGGTGTGGTCACACACAAAATTGGCATGGTGACACCTAGATCTGGTGTGGCATGCTCAGATCAGGCGTGGTCACACCAGACAACACTATTTCTGTGCATTTTAATTCTGCTTAGTGTGTTTGACACTTATAATCAGCAAAATAACAAAAAAATCATTCTACAAGCATAAAATTGTGATAAATAAGGTAAAATAGTATGTAAAATGCATGACAAAAAGTATGTGAAATCATGTAGAGTTGACGCATGTCATCAAGTCAAGCAAGTTACACATACAAAACGGTGCCAAGGGTAGTTACAAATATGAAACAACGTCAGCAATGATTATAAGGTCAAAATATATCCTATTCAATTTCAAATATGTAGAGGGGTAATGACTCATAAATGACTATAATGTTCCCATCAAATGAGGGACAATCAAATAATTTATGAGACCCATTCTATGACTTAAAAATAGGATGATCCTTTATATTGAAAAAACCACTGGATTTATTTCCTGAGAATTAGTTCTTTCTCTTACTTTCTCTTATTCATCTAATTTAACCAACACTTTATTCTTTGGCTGTAACTCGAAAGAATTTTGAGATTCAACTCTAGCACGTTTCAAATTTTTGTAATTTGAAATTAAATTTTAGTTATATTTCTCTAATAGAGGGAACATTAAAAATATTTTATTTATTTTTATTAGGAAAAATTATATCCTTAACCACTCAATTCTTATGTATTTCCATTTCTAAAGCCTAAACTTTAAGTTCTACATGCATATATCACTAGAAGTATGCATGAAAATATGCATTTCACTTATTTAAAGGCAAAATTTAGGTGATAAATATAAAAATAATTAAGAATTAAGTGATATCCATATTAATGCTTTTTTTTAAAAATTATTATGAGGAATGTAAACAAAACTTTTGGGGTATTTATGTACATACCACCAATTTCTAGTATTTAAATTTCTAACATCTAAATTTTTTTTTTACATTTATATCATATAAAAGAATCAATATTTTAACTTTTAAAAATTTTCATGTGTAATTAATGTGATATACTTAAAAATTAAAGTTTAGGTGTTAATGGAAATACATAAGAAGTATTTATCTAAATCTTTCGTAATTTTTTCTCTTTTAATTTTTAATGCCATCTTTGAGAGGCATCAATAATAGTAAGAATTCTGAAATGACAGAGATAGCAGGGATGATGGAGCGAGAGATGATGGGTGCTAAAAGAGAGGATTGTGATCCTTCGAAGGTCCCCGTCCAAACTCCTTGCTACGGGACTTTTGCACAGCCAGCCGTTCCCCCCGTCGCTCCTCCTCGCAGCTTTCCTCATTTCTACCACCAACTGCCTCCGGTGCCACCGGCGGCGTACCAAGCCATACCCGGTTGGTTATTTTATTCGTTACATGTTTCTTTCTTCTCAGAGCTCGAATTAGGTTTTCGGTTTACTTTTTTAAGAAAAAAAACTTTTTAATAGAGTTTATTACAGTGATTCCAGTTGGATACCAATCTATCCCCTACGCGATAGTGGCAGAAGGCATACCCGTCAGAGAGCGTCGCCTTCCATGCGGTGGCATTGGCATTGGATGGGTGTTGTAAGTAACATTTTCATTTTTTATGCTTCTTTCGAAGTTTACTACTAGAACCGTTTTTGTTGTTTGCTCTATTCTTACGCTAATGAATGATCTTAGGCCCAATTTGGCTGATTAAGTTGGAAAACTTGTTATGGAAAACGATAAGAATTGTTAGTTCTATCACTTAGTTGGGGTAGTTAGACATCAACGATGGTTACAGGCTCCACCCTCTAAAAACTTTCTCAATTGCAATGATTTTGACTTCATGCACGAAATGAATGAAATGAAATCATCATTTTCAAAATAATTTTTTATATCAACAAGCAACCAAATGAGGCCTTTGTTGTGTTGGATAGAGAATTCTTTGGTGATGGTTGATTCCAAGGACTTTTTATTCACCTTTTTATTAACACTTTAATTTCTGTCGAAATTCAATCACGAGGAAATGGAGTTAAATAGGAAATTTCACGTCATATAAATTTACTTTGGGGATTGGTTGGCTGATTTTATATAGAAAAAATGGTTTTGAAAATAATAATCTCATTTTCAATCACTTCATGTATGGAAATAAGAACATCACTTTTGAGAGATTTTGAAGGTTTTCTTAGAAATTTAAAATTAGTATTTATATCTAATTATATCGAAGTAAATTATGGAGTTTATTAAATTAATTATTTCTTGGAACATGTTATAAAACTCCAACAAACCAACTGAGAAAAATGTTAAAAAAACATTGAATTTAAAATGTTATGGAACATGACATTAAAAGGATGGGGAAATTTTTTGGACATGGATATGTTTGATGGGTCTGAGAGCCTTCCCACACCACTGCGGGTTATTAATGGCTTGGCACTAAAAGGATGGAGAATGTTTTTTGAATATGGATATAGGTGCCCACGCTACCGTGATTTATAGATGCCTTGGCAATGCTGCTCAATTTGGCTTTCAAGCGGGAGCTTTAGGCATCATGATGATCCTTTCAACTGTGGGTGTAGCTTAAGATAGCAGGTTGGCCAAATATTGTGATCGATTGCAAAAAGCAAACCCTTGGGGTGCATGGTGGGGTGGATTGGGGTGGGGCCCGGTGCTTTAACCTAATGTTCTAGATCGATACATACTATTATAGAAGTTGTTTCTATTGATCTCTTTTGAAAATACAATAATATTTTAACATCTTATTCGTTAGTATTCTCAATCTCACTCTCATTATGTTCCAAGCATAAACTTTGTTTCAGTTTTTTTCTTGTTGATTAACAAGTAGGTCTTCCTTTACCATTGAAGGAACTTTCTTGCGCCTAATCACATTACTTCTTTTGGTATGGTGCTCCTTGTTTTGTGTACACCTCCATTGTTCTTTTTATCACAATAAAAATATGCACGGGTTCTTGACTCAAAATTTAACTCTGTATACTTTCAAGATGAATCCTTCCTTTTCATATTAGAATCAATCATACCAAATAGTTAAGACCATTGACTCTTCACCAAAAAAGGGAAGTTTACATATAAAGCAATTACATTTTTAATTTAGTAGTAAATATAAAGAAAGTACACAAATTTTTAGACTATTATTGGCAATCTCCAGATTAAGCTAATTCAAGAAATTATAAAAACAATATTTGATGCAAGAGCCTGGGTCACGGTACTGTAGCTGCTAGTACCATGGACCATTTTTCCTTTTTGATCCCTTAACTTTTCTATTTCCTTCCTACTTCTATTTCTTTTATATTTTAATTCCTTACTATTCTAACTACTAGAACATATTATAAATTTGATGTTTGCTATTTTAGGGTTTAGTTTTTGGTGAGTTTTATTTCAATTTTTTGTCAGGACAACCGTTAATGTCTGATTTTTCCTTTTGAGGGCTGTATCTGAGGGATTGAGTAATCCTTCGGCTATATCTCTCTCCCGAGGTGGTGATAATCTTCATAGTATCTCCTTCCACATCCTCCCCCACTGCTCCCGATTGCTGTATATCGCTGCAGCCGGCCACAATAGCCTTCCCTTAGCTATTTTTGCCGCGCTAGCTTCCCAGTCGCCTCCCACTTCCTTCTAGCTTTGCTGCCGCCCAAACCACACCTCCTCTCTACTGTCCCATCCTTCTCACTGTGTCGCTGCCTCTCAGGATAGTCAGGGAACGCCTTCCTCCTACTATTCTACCGCTATCCACCCCCCACCTCGCTGCCATCACCCGGGAAATCCTCCATACTTGTTGTCTCTGCATTTATGTGCTGCCCGCAAATTGTCACCAACATTTCTTTGTTGCTGCCAACCATTCTGATCCACCTAGCTGACCTCCACCACCTTGGGATACGCTTTAGGTGTGTTTTTGTATTTGTTATAACTTATTTTCTGTTTGAAGAGTTGTCTGTAATTCTATTTAAATTCAACAATAATATTTCTATTTCTGTTGTGGTTTGGGTTAACTCCAGTATCAATATGGAAATAAAAAGTCTAATGATTTGAAAATCATAATAATAATTTAGTCAATTACTAATGAAGAGTATGTAGAAATCAATGTAGTATATTTGAGGATGAGAAATCCTATTGATTTGCATTTGAAACATGCTTTCAACAACATTGTTTCAAACCATGCGTTAATTTATTGAAAAAGGGATAGTCTAGTACACGAAGGTGATTCATAGAACTAAAATATCAATAAGGCAATCGTTTTCAGACAATACTTAGCTCATTAAAACACTATTGATTAGAATTGGATCTAAAGTTAGTGATCAAATTGTAGTAGTAAAAGTTGTTTGAATTGAATATCTTTGATTGAAAAATTGAAATATTAAATAATTATATATCAATCAACATATGATTGTTTGCTTTGTAAAACTTATGTGCTATTGTTGGATGCACTTAAATTACATAAATTATCTTCTTACTAGAGCTTATTTGAATTAAACATTACTAAATCAAGTTATTTTTTTATTAAAATTAAAAATTGGAAAATCAGAGACGCGGGTAATGAATGTTTTGTTAATGAAGATCCAACTTGGAGAGAAGTTGAACAATTATCAATTGAAGTTGATCAAAATTGTGTAATTGTTTAGAATATGAATCAAATTATTTTGATCGGTATCTATTTTTGTTGCCATTACTCAAGAAAGAGAAATTGAAGTTGCCTTACTTAGAGAAGAAGAAGAATAAAAATAGAAAAGGTTTGAAGACAGAAAAATTCTATTTGAAGGAGAAATGACTTATGTGAGTGAAAGGGAGAATGATGAATAATAGTTTCCATTGAGTTTCTTTATGGTGAAAGGGAGAATGATGAATAATAGTTTCCATTGAGTTTCTTTATGAGATTTGAGATTTTATGCAACTTTACCTTCTGTGTTGAACTAATTGCCTTTTAAATTTCAATATTGCTTTTAATTTTTTCATGAAATCTTGGAGCTCCTACGTTTTATATCTGTCTGCTACACCACTTCTAAATTTTTATTAATTTATATGCATGATAGGAATTGTTAGAAATTTAATTTTGTAGGTTTACTTTTAAAGATTAATTTCATATGAAGTATATATCTTATGTGGTTTAAATTAGATTTTATTTAAGTTATTATATATATATATATATATATATATATATGGAATTTGAAGTAATATAATAAACTGATACAACAACAACGAGCCTTTATCTATGTGGGGTCGACTACACCACTTCTAAATTTTTATTAATTTCTATGTATGATAGGAATTGAAAGAACTTTGATTTTGTAGGTTTACTTTTAAAAAATAATTTCATATAAAGTATACATCTTATGTGGTTTAAATATGATTAATTTGAGGGTTATTATATATAT
>NW_018165254.1:92516-93377 GCF_001263595.1 Phalaenopsis equestris | reverse complement strand
TATATATATATATATGGTAGTCAAAGCAATATAATGAACTAATACAACAACGACGATTCTTTATCCCACTATCGGGGGTCGTCTACATGAATCATTTTTCTCTATTGTGTCCGATTGAGTGCTATATATATATATATATATATGGAAGTCGAAGTAATATGATAAAGTGATACGACAACAATGATTCTTTATCCCACTATGTGGGGTCATCTACGTGAATCTTTTTTCTCTATTGTGTCTTATTGAGTGCCATATTTTTATTTAGATCTAATAAATTAGGATTGTTTTTTATACAAAATGCCATGGTTTTTTTCTATTTTTCTTAATATAAATTATATCTTAAATATCCACTCTCCTAACTAGATCATTAGATGTTCGACATTTAATTTAACCAAATCATCTAAGACGACCCTCTATAATCAAGTCTGCCACTAAAGCTACTTTTACGGATATATTCGTTTCACATATTATTTCTAAGTTTAAAGCCACTCATCCATCTTAGAATTCTCATCTCAACAATGCTTAACTTAGTTTTATGATTCTCTTTTATAGGCCAACATTTTGCACCATAAAACATTGCAGTTCTCACCACCATCTTATAAAATTTTCCTTTTAAGTATAGCAGTACTTTTTTATCACACAATTGGCTCGATGCATTCCTCCACTTCAATCATCCAACTTGAATTCTACTAATAACATCCCCATATATATCACGATCACTTTGAACAATAGAATCGAAATATCTATAATGTTCGCTACTTTTAATGATTTGATCACCCATTGTTACACCTTTGCCATTAGATCTACTACTATTAAACTTACATTCCTGTCGGTCAACTTTTTTTTTCGATTGATTAATTA
>NW_018165254.1:71574-92416 GCF_001263595.1 Phalaenopsis equestris | reverse complement strand
ACGAAAGTCAAGTTGGACAATAAAACGGCCGACAATGCAGAAGTTAAAAAAGAAAATCATATTGGAAAATCAACTATTCTGGAAAAGAAAACAATTAGAATTGCATGTAGAATTATTATGATGCAATGCATACTATTTTAGCTTAGGCACAAACATAAGAACTAGTTTTTTAGCATGTCTTATAATTCTAAACTGGTCATTTTGAAAATCATTTTCATCGTCATAGATTAATCATTTTTAACTTTCCAAGGCTAGTCTCATTACACAACTATTTTTTATACTTACGCCTTACTATTCTAATAGTTAAGTGGTGTGCCTTGTTATGCACTGAGTTTTGGCATACAGTATTTTGTGCTATTGATTAGTATGATTTTAGGCACGTGCATAAAAACCGTGAATACTTGAATAAATTTTTAGTCAGATATGCTATTCCTTCTATGCCGGGATGAATTATTGGTCTAGTGAAAGATTTGACTAGTTCTAGGAGAGGTTTTCTACATGTTCAAATGGTAGGCTTGGTTTTTGCTAAGTTCTTTTCCTTTTTTGCTTTCATCTATATTTTGTTATTTGTTCGATTAAGTGATTGAATTTAATCAAGTTTCGGTAAAATTTGTTTTAATAAGTCACAAATTTTAAAGCATTTACGTATCTTTTTTTGTTGTGAAGTTTAGTTCATTCTCCTACTTGGAGGTCTTTTGACTTGGATTTGATTTCTTTATAATTCTTGTTTTTCAGCAATTGTGATGAATAATTGTTAAGGATTAAGAGCTTGTTACATGTAAAATTTTAATGTTTTTTGCATAATTTTCTCTAACTCATATCGGTTTTGTATTAGAAATTCTTAACTCAAATAACTTATTTCTTAAAAGGTTCTCCGTCTTGTTCTCATATTTATTTATTCAGTTATGCTGCTTGTTACTGACGTGTGCTCTTACTGTTAAATAGATTCTTGTCTGGTTTCTTGCTTGCCGCTGTTCCATGGTATGTTGGGGCTTTAATTTTTGTTATTGGAGCCCTGGACAAACGCGAGAAACCTGGATTGGTTGCATGCACAGTTGCTGTAAGTATCTAATTGTTTTTCCTGGAAGAATTGACTTCTTTTATCAGTAAGATCATACGTAAAGCAATTTAATGATTATTTTCAGTCTTGATGTTTTAGATAATGCTTAAATAAATTTTATTATTAGATCTATTCTATTTTTTTCAGAGTTTTTCTGAGTTTTTTATTTCATCATCTTGGCTTAGGTCACCATGCTCTTCGAACATTCATTTACAGTCTATGTTAGCTGATTGTACAATTCTGTTGAGTTGTTTTTGAAGCTTCATTCCCGGCATTTAGAAAATTCATGTTTAGTAGAATTGTAGGCGTCAATTTTAAACAACAAAATTGATGAAGTGAATTAGTTTGTTATTCATGATTTAAACTGCTACAAAATTTATTTTTTAAGTTTTCATGTTTTCAATACTGCTTAAATAAATTATATCATTAAATCTTTTCTATTTTTTTTCTGAGTTGTTTATTTCATCATCTTGCCTTAGGTCACCATGCTCTTCGAACATTCATTCCCAGACTATGTTAGCTGATTGTACAATACCATTGAGTTGCTTTTGAAGCTTCATTCACAGCATTTAGAAAACATATGTTTAATAGATTTGGCCTAGGTTACCATGCTCTTAGAACATTAATTTCCAGGCTATGTTAGCTGATTGTACAATGCCATCGAGTTGTTTTTGAAGCTTCATACGCAGCATTTACAAAACACATGTTTAGTAGAATTGTAGGCAATCTTAACTAACAAAATTGATGAAGTGAATTTGTTGTTTGTTATTCATGACTTAAACTGCTACAAAATCTATATTTTTAGTTCACGTTTTTATATAGACTGAAAGTTTATTTGAAGCCACTCTTTTATTGCTTTGTTTTTCAAAAAATTATAACGGGAAGCTGATTTTTACAACTCGAGTTGCTGAAGTATGGTAGATTTAAGATATATGCTGCCCGTTTTTCAGGAAAAAAATATTGGTAGTACCTGTAACAGGAAAAAAGTTATTTCTTTTTTCACATTATTTCTGCATTTACTTTTACTGTTGTTGTTACCCCAAACAAATACCAAGAGGATTGGGATCACTTTTATTTTCATTTCTTAGTTTATTTTTTTTGTAAATGTTCTAATTTGCAAAAAAATATGTTGAACATTCACATGCATTTATTATATTTAAAACAAATAAAAAGATGTATTTTATTTTATCATTTCATTCTATATTTCTCAATAATACTATGTTTCTTTAGATATTTAAAATAGGTACTCGCTCGCTAGAATATCCAAGCAAACATAAACAATTTTTCTTAGCAAACATAAACTGTAAACAAAATTCAGCCCATCATCATTCGCTCATGCTTCATCCACCCATCCCCAACAAAACCAAATTCTTCCATTTCCTCTAAATTTTTTGTTTTTTTATTATTTTTCTTATAGTATTTGCTGCTACCATTGCTAAACCTTGTGCGCTAACTTTGCCAAATCATCGATCTTCAATGACTCCCTCTGTGTCCTTCCTTCTTTTAACACCAAATTCCTTGACATCATCTCTAGTGGACTCAAGTGCCCTTTCAACAAACTTATCGGAGGTAACCTTAACTTGACCTTCGACCATTACATTATCATGTTATCATGTTTAACAACCTTATCTTTAGGGAGAATTAGGGCGTATTTGAGCCGAGTATGTCACAAAATGGACTTGGTTGGTAATATTAACTGTTCATGCTTGGAGAGCTTGAGCCAAGCTTTCACTTGTATGTTCCAGGTTGGCTTTTTTAGATTTTTTTTTTAATATTTGAATTTGATTTGTTTATGCCAATTGAACGGATATCTAAACGAGTTAATAAACAAACAAAACGTTCGAATAAGCATATGAATTTCTATATAAAATTATCAATAAATAATTTTACAAATCTAATAAATAAAAAGTGATTGAATACATTTTGTATTGGTATCTAATTATTTTATACAAATACATTAAGAAAATATGTTAATAATGAATGCATTAATTTTAAATCACGTATATCATTTGTAACTTGGGTAGAGGCAAAAGAAGATTTTAGGAAGCTGTGAACCAGAAAAATAAATGTGAATAAAACTATGGAAAGAGAAATGACAGGCTGTGAGCCTGATGCCATTGAGTGTTAAGCGAATTATGATCCATAAATGAGGAAAAAGAATAAAGATAAATAGTGTTATAGAATTAATTTTAATTACATGATTAATAAATATATATTATATATTTATATAATCATTAGCTAATTAAAATTAGAAAGTGTGATGGATTGAATATGCTGAATAATGATGCATTAATTATAGATTGGGCTAATTAATAAGTAGATATTAATAAAATAAAGACATAATTAATAATTAATACTAAAATATTATTGATATACAATAACACAACAACAACAAGCCTTTATCCCACTAAGTGGGGTCGACTACATGAATCCTTTTTCTCTATTGTGTCGTATTGAGTGTCAAATTTTCATTTAATACTAATAGATTAAAATCATCTTTTATGTAATATGCCGAAGTCTTTTTAGGCCAACCTCTGTCTTTCTTTACACAGATCAAATCTAAAATATCTACTCTCCTAACTGGACCATCAGATGCTCGACGTTTAATGTGACCAAACCATCTAAGTTGACCGGCTCTCTCTAATCTTGTCTGCCACTGGTGCTACACGAACCTTTTCACAGATAGATTCGTTTTGTATTTTTTCTCTAAGTGCCAGGCCACTCATTCACCTAAGAATTCTCGTCTCAGCAACACTTAACTTTATTTTATGCTTCACATTTAAAGGCAACATTTTGTGCCATAAAACATTGCAGGTCTCGCCACTATCTTATAAAATTTTCCTCTAAGTCTAAGTGGTACTTTTCTATCTCACATCGACCAACCAACTTGAATTCTACTCATAACATCCCCATCTATATCGCCATTACTTTGAACAATAGACACAAGATATAACAAACGTTGAAATATTTTAATAATTTGATCAACCATAGTTACAACTCTGTCACTGGAGCTACTAATACTAAACCTATATTCCATGTATTAAATTTTAGATCTACTCAAATAAATGCCTTTAGACTCCAATATAAACCTCCATAATTCAAGTTTTTCATGAACTCTTTCTCTAGTCTTATCCACAAGAAGGATATCTTTAGCGAAAAGCATATGCCAAGGTACATCCTCATGTAAATGTCCAATAAGAGCATCCATTACTAAAGCAAAACGATATGGGCTTAAAGTCGATCCCTGATGTAATCCAACTGAAATAGGAAAATATTTGATCAATCCCCCTTCTATTTAAACATAAGTAACAACTCTAGTATGCATATCTTTAATGACTTGAATATAAATCATATCAATACCTTTCTTCTTAAGAACTCTCTGAAGGACTTCTCTTGGAACCTTATCGTAAGTTTTTTCTAAATCAATAAAAGTCATATGTAGATCATTCTTACTCTCTCTATTTTTCCATCAAACCTCTCAATAAATGTATAGCTTCTATAATAGACTTGCCCTGCATAAATCCAAACTGATTATGCAAAATCTTTGTATCACGTCTTAACCTATGTTCAATTATCCTCTCTCATAATTTTAAAGTATGACACATTAACATTATTTCTCTATAGTTTGTACGCTCTTATGCATCCTTTTATTTTTAAATATGGGGACTTAAAAATCATTCATCTACTCCATGTACATCTTTTTAGTTTTTAAAATAACATTAAAGAGTTTAGTGAGTAAAAAAACTCTCAAAGCTCTTATATATTCTCACACTTCAGTAGGGATATCATCAGGTCTTACAGATTTTTCACTTTTGTTTTCTTTAAATTCTCACAAACTTTCTTTTTTATTAATGCGACGATAAAAATAAAATGTTTTATTGCTATTAATGTTATTAAGATCATTAAGATCGATTGTATTTTCAGAAATTTCATTGAAAAGTTTATTAAAATAACTCACCGACCTATGTTGAATATATAATAAGAAAAATATTTTTTGATTGTTATCTTTAATACACTTGAATTAAATCCTTACTTTTTTTTAGTATCTAATCTAGTTTATGTAAAAAGTGGAGGGTTGCGTTAGGTAGTTGACAACCAACATAAAACTTGTCGAAAAAATGATGACATTAATCATTTTGATCATTGTGTAAGTGCTAGGGTATCCCCTGGAAGCGACGTGCTGTATAGGTGTGCAGGGGCTGCTAACACCGACGCCCGAGTGTAGCGTCAAATAAGCAAGGGTTCCCACATTACAAACGGATGCGGGTAAATAAGTTAATCCATGAAATTAATGAAACTAATATTATGATCGGATCATGGAATATATGTACATAGGTACTCTCACATGTAAATTAATATAATTAGTAGATATTATAGTTCATATGAGGATAAACACCTTATTTATTCAAGAAATTAAATGGGTTGGAGAAAATGTTAAGAAGATTGATCTTAGGTTTTAAACTTTGTTATTCTGGTAAGAGTCGCACTGTAAATGTTGTAGATGTAATTATAGATAAGAGTTTGAAAGATAATGTTGTAAAAATTAATAGAATTTGAGATGGAATTATAACCCTTAAGATTATTATTGATACTAAGATTTTTAATATTATAAGTGCTTATGCTTCTCAAGTAGGTGTAGATTTAGGGTCCAAGGATAAATTCTGGAATGACTTAGAAGATTTAATACAAATTATACTTCTTGAAGTAAAAATTTTTATTGGAAGAGATTTAAATGGACATAAATAGACATGTTGGTAGAGTGGTAGAAGATTTCAGAAATATTCATGATGACTATGATTTTGAAGTAACTAAGGAAAAAGGTAGAGCTATTTTAGGTTTTGCTTTAGCGTATGATTTTTTTCTTACAAATTCCTTATTCAAGTAAAGAGATGAGCATTAGCTGAGCATCTAACTACTTATAAGAATGAATCTAATAAAATATAAATTGATTATTTTCTCATGAGAAGAAGACATTGTTGAGATTGTAAAGATTGTAAGGTCATTCCAAGTGAGGATTTAAGTATCTAACATCATTTATTAGTTACCTGAGGATTTAAGTATCTAACATCATTTATTAGTTTTAGATTTTAAGATGAAGAGTTGTAAAATAAAGAATGCTCGGAATCATCATCGTATAATGTGTTGGTGGAACCTAAAAGATACAAATAAAATTATTTTTATGAGTAAAATTCAAGATTTCAAAATTTGGGATATTTGGGATGTTCATGAAGAAATCATGAAGAAACAAATGCTATGTGTGATAAAGTAATAAATACTATTAAATAAGTAACAATAGATGTAATTGGAGAATCAAAAGAAAAAGTTTTTATAAATAAAAATAGTTGGTGGTGGAATAAAAATGTTTAAGAAAATATAAAATATAAGAAGTTATGTTCAAAATTTGGGATGTTCATGAAGAAATGCTATGTGGGATAAAGTAACAAACACTATTAAACAATTAATAAAAGATGTACTTGGAGAATCAAAAGAAAAAGTTTTTATAAATAAAAATAGTTGGTGGTGGAATAATAATGTTTAAGAAAAGATAAAATATAAGAAGTTATGTTATAAAAATTGGTTTAAATGTAAAAGCTTAGAGAATTGGAAAAAATATCAAACGACTCGCATGGAGTCTAAAAGAACAATTTGTGACGCTAAAAATTTTGCTTTTAATGATCATGTTAGTGACCTTTATAATAGATTAGATGCTAAAAAGGGTGAAAAATATAGGTATAAACTAGTCAAACAAAGAGAAAAGAAAAATAAAGATTTAACTCAAGTAAAGTGTATTGAAGATGAAAATCAAAAACTGATTTTTTATAAAAGGACATTCAATATAGGTGAGTGAGTTATTTTGATAAAATTTTTAATGAAGTTTCTGAAAATACGATAACCCTAGTTATCTTAATATAGCTAATAATAGTAAAACGTTTCATTTTTACCGTGACATTAATAAAAAAGTAAGAAGTTGAGGAGGCTTTAAAGAAAACCAAGGGTGGAAAGTCTGTAGGACCTGATGATATCCCAATTGAAGTGTAGAAATATTTAGGAGATTTGATGAGTTTCTTGGCTTACTAAACTCTTTAAAATTATTTTAAAAACTAAAAAGATGCCTGAGGAGTGTAGGAAGAGTATTTTGGTCCCTAATTTTAAGAATAAAGAGGATGTACAAGAGTGTGCAAATTATAGAGGAATTAAGTTGATGTGTCATACATTAAAATTATGGGAGAGGGTATTTGAACATAGGTTAAGATGTTTTACAAAGATTTCTCATAGTCAATTTGGATTTATGTCGGGCAGGTCTAATATGACAACTTTACATTTTTTAAGAGGTTTGGTGGAGAAGTTCAGAGATAATAAAGAAAGAGAATCTACCTTTGCTTTTTTTTTTTCTTTAGAAAAAGCTTACGATCAGGTTCCAAGAGATATCCTTTGAAGAGTTCTTGAGAAGAAAGGTGTTGATATGACTTATATTCACGTCATTAAAGATATGTATACTTGAGCTGTTACTTGTGTTCGAACGGAGGGTGGATTGACCAAATATTTTCCTATTTCTGTTGGATACATCAGGGATCGGCTTTAAGCCCATATCTTTTTGCTTTAGTTATGGATGGTCTTACTGGACATTTACAGGAGGATGTACCTTGGTGTATGTTTTTTGCTAATTATATCTTTTTTGTGGATAAGATGAGAGGAAAAGTCCAAGAAAAACTTGAATTATGGAGGTCTACATTGAAGTCTAAAGGCCTTCATTTGAGTGGAACTAAAACTGAATACATGGAATGTATTCTTGGCTTCGTCAATCGAGTCGTCTCTGCTTGTGTGTCGGCTGCGTCGGGCTCCTTCCCGCGCCTTCCAACCGTCGCCTCTCGTCCTCGGGCTCGAGCTGAAATTGCAGGGGCTTTGCCGCTCCTAATCGTTTTGGGTTTCTGCTCCTTCCAATTTGTTGTTAGATCGCAGGGGCTTTGTTTCCGCTCCTGTTCCCTCTTCTGGGTTTCTGCTTGCCCCTTGAGCTAAGATTGCAGGAGCTTCGCCGCTCCTTGTTTCAGGTTTCCACTCCTTTCAATTTGCTCTCTGCTCTGCTATGCCTCACCTCCATCCATTGGGGATGTCTTCAGGCAGATCTTATGCTACTGCACTTGTGGGTGTCTACGTCTCATTTACACCTGAATCATGCTCTTTCCTTCATTCGTTTGAGTGGACAGAAGACATCAAGAAACCTTGTAGGAAGAATGGGAAGTCTGTCATCTTTTTTACAGAAGTTGAATGTATTTAACTTGCTTCCTCTTATCGACTGAATTTGGTCGGAAAATTTTTGTATGACCATCCCAAAATGAAGCTGATTCTTAAGGAATTTGAGCTTATGCATTTTTTTGGGAGTGAAAAATTGGACTATTAGATGAAAGACACATTCTTATACAACTAAATAATGAAGAGGATTACACATTCTTAGATGAAAGACGACGCGTTTATTTGCTAGAAGGATAATCTGGATTGATAACAGAGCAATGAAAATTCTGAAATGATCTGTGGATTTTGACCCCCAGACGGAACCACTAATCATTCCGGTTTGGATTCGCCTCCTTGGTCTGGAATTTCATTATTTTACTTAAAAAGTGTTGTACTCTATTGCCTCAGCTTATAGTAAGTCACTCAAAATGGACATTCCTACTTTTAATCTTTCCCGTCCATCTGAAGCCATAGTACTTGTTTAAAGAGACATCAGCTCACCCGCCTCTGAGGAAATTTAGTTGGGCACACAACATCATGGATATTGGTAAAAGGTAGTGATTGAGTCTTTTCCTTCGTATTGTTCAAACTGTCGTATGTTCAACCACTCCAATTTTCAATGCATCATCTACACTCCCCAACTCAGACCAAAAAACACAGTGCTTCGTCAGAGGCAGTGATTTCATCTTCTCCTGATCAGCTCCAAGTTATTGACACTATTGATCATCAAAAGGATACCCCATAAGACAACACTATTCTCTCAGGCAATATGACAACCATTTAGTCCCCAGTTGTAACTCCCCCGTCTTTGAACCTCCTATCGTGGGGGAGAGGGTGATTCTTCAGACCCCACTTGCCCTAAAACCTATAACTCATAATACAGGTGGCAATAGTTCTACTGCTTCATACTGCTTCACTACCGCGCTTCACTACCGCCTCATCAGGTCGAGCAAACTGTTAATGTTACTCAGACTCATGGGGATCATGATGTGCAACAACCTACACCTGTCCGACCAACTTTGGAATCTACTAATTAGATGAGTTAATCATCAGATGAGGAATGATAGGTCTATACATCCAGAAGGAAGAAGAAGAATGAAGACCTACTTGAGCTCATGAATCTGATGGATGATACGTTGCTTACTACGGGCAATGTTACTCACCTTAGCAATTTGTTAGCCTGCTCACTTCCGAGGACTAGAGGCAGAGAGAGAACTAAAGTGGGACGTCTCTAGCATTTTTGCACCATTTTGTGGCTTTTTGGTTTTTTACCTTTATGTATCTTTATTTTTTTTGGGTTTTGTGTGTGTTGTATTGTATAAGTAGAACTTTCTTTTAGGCCCTCTCATATAGCCTTTCTGTATCTTTTCCGTATTAATATATTTGCCCTTGGACTTATATATATATATATATCAAAGAGCTGCTCATGGCTCCTTCCGCGTTAATAGAAAAAGAGGTTACAAAGTTGGGGAGGGAAAATGGATCCCCATCTAAAAGCGAAAAAATACATCATAGTCCTAGGGGTTATTCTTCGTAGTACAACACCACACAAAATAAAATAAAGGCTAAAGTAGAAAGCAAACCAAAATTACATTTAATCATTCAAAATGTATACCACAAGAGAAGTATACCTAAAAAGAAATTACATGTACACTAAATCCCAAAATAACAGTAGCGACCAACAACATAATTGATGTAGAGGCTTCTAGTTCCAGTGAGATCGCAATAATAAATGTCTACACCTGCAAGCAGTAAAGAGATCCACAGAGCTTCGACAGTAAAGTTCAAACCCAAAAAGAACCCAGCCAAACATCTCCAAACAGCTCTAAGAAGTCCGAAGCTGAAAGCCATCCACCCTTTACATCTTAAACAATAGAGCCTAAATCCAAATATCATCAATGAAACACCAGACGGCCAAAGAAAGTAACGTGCATGATAAAACGACAAGGATAACATCACGGACCAAACTCTCAAACAAAACAGAGGTTGAAAAAGGTTATCAAAAAGCAACTCAAAAATATTCAAAAGGATCAAAACACGATACAAAAAAGAAAGAAAAAAATCCGCTGCAGAAAGAAGAAAAAAAGGCCACCGTTAAAGTATAAAATAAACTCTCTATCTTCTGATATAAGGCACGTTAAGTAAATCCCCATTTAAAAGAGTTTGAAGTGGAGGAGGCACAACACCCACAATAATTCTTTGCAAACCTTGCTTAGCCAACCAATCAGCAGCAGAATTACATATATATAAAATAAACTTGTATAAAAAATTATGCTTTTTTATGAAGTCCCGTATCATGTTAAACAAGCAAATGACATTCCAGGTAGGGGGGTGTTCTGATTGAAAATGTTAAAAAGAGCTATAGAGTCCGTCTCGATATGTAAAGCATGGTAATGAAAAAGAACGACAATATGTAAAGCATTCCATAAAGAGTAACATTCAGCCTCCAAAGGTGACGAGACACAAACCGGTGAGGCAAAGTAACATAGGCAGTTTCCCATATAATTACGAAAAATGCCTCCTGTCCCAGCAGCAGATAAAGTCCAACTCCCATCCACATTAAGTTTAATCTGACCTTCTGAGGGGGGGTTGCCACCATATCAGAATGGACCTCCTACCCCTCTGCTCCTACCCCTCTGAGAAGTTAATGCAATGAGGCGAGAAGCTTTAAGAAAATAAGCAATTATATATGAAGTGGTATATATATATATACAGTAACATTTGTAATATTTAACTTAAAAGACGACTCATGAATATATTCTTGATCAGATTAAGATTTTTAATAGACATAATATAGAACTCAGTATAAAATAATATTCTTAATGCTTTATTTTTTGTATTTATAGATCAACTGTATCTTGATGTTTAAACTCAGTTCATCGAGATGAATATCCCAAAAAGGTTTAAAATTAATAGCTATTACAGAAAATATTATCTGGCAGCCCAAAGCTTATAGGTGGGTTGAGTTTTATTGATATTTTAATAAAATTAGGAGAAAAAATATGTGAAATTGTTGAAAATTTAGAGAACGAAATTGGTTTTAAGAGTGGCCTCTTATTCTATTTTTTGAGTTGATACAAATTAAGGATTGCAGATATTTAGAAAAATTTAATCATATTAAAAAGTGTGTTTTCTTATCTAATGACCAATTTGATAAGTTTCTTGAGACTTTCAACACAAAAATGATTCTTTGAAAGGCATACACTTGTAATGAATGTAAATTTTACTATTTTGAAGAATATTGAGGAAGCATCGGGTGAGTTTTTGATGTTTGATGTTTAGTAAATGTGATCTGATAATTCCTATATTTTATATGTTATTTATGGTTATTTTTATGCTTTTTCAGGGCATATTTGCTTGTTTATGCAATATACAGGTTGAAAGTTAACAAAGGGGAGCACATGGAGAAAACTCAAGCTAAGTTCTTGCCAAGCTCCTCGGCGCCCAACCTTAGCGCTATCCCAAGCCCTCATTCGACTAGAAAATTGAGTTGCTGGAAAGTCAGTGCTTGCCCCTGGCTCTTAGGCTCTCAAACCATATTCCATCCAATGGGTGTGCGAAGAGCATAAGTGGCGAAATGTAGGTGCTCAGCCTTGTCGTCTAAACTAGGAAACTGTCGCTCCAGCCTAGGCACCTAGGCACCCATGCACCTGAAGAGAAACATCCTACGCAATCCCAAGACCGTGAGCTTGAAAAGTCAGGGCCCTAGGCTGACACCCAGGCACCCACCACTGACTTTGACCTATTTTTGATGATTTTGAGATGATGCGACGGTCTGTAACCTTTATTAGTAGGAAATTCAAAGGAAAAGGAGCCTGATGCTTCTTTACTATACTTAGCAGCTGTGAGAGAGGGAGTGAGAATATTTTAGGGTAATTAGTGAGTGATTATCTCTATGTCAGTGCATGCAAGTGGTTTCTTTGTAACAAGAAGGATTAGCAAAGCAAGATTCAATCGGGTCTGGTTGTTCCTACTTTTGTATAAAATTGATTTTAACTCTTTTCAATGGAATTTTTGATGTGTTCTTCTCTCGTGTTTAAGAACTAAAACTCTCTTCCTTTGATCGGGAATCTAGGAAACTTAGAGATATTCAATGCTTAGTAATTTCTAAAATCCTTATTTGGAATATCGATACGTTGACTTTCCGTGTTTAATATACTTCCAAATTTGTCGCTTGGATTGTTAAAACTTGTTATCTAGGACGACGAAATAAGACTTGTGGAACAATTAAGTTAATGCACTTTTCTAGGAAATTAAGTGTATTATTTTTTAGGATAGTGCAATTAATAGGGGAACATGAAACCTTTGGGGTTTTTGTATGATTTCAGAAACTAAATTGTAATATGAAACCCCCAAAACTTCTTATGACCTTGGAAGAGGTTAAGGAGAAGATTTGCTTTTGATTATCAACTACAGTAGAATCACTTGGACAAATCTAGGTTTTTTAGTTCCAATTCAAGAGTGATACTCTCACTTGTTAGAAAACCCTACTCTCACTTTAGGTTTTATTTGTGAAAAAATTAAGATTTGGAAAAATTTTAAAATATTACAAACCTTTGGTACTTCAAACTAAACCTATGATTAATAGACTAGAAGTTCACCTTTTTTGAAAAATTAACTTGTTCTTTGTGGGATGGATAAACAGACTTTTCTGTATACTACTTGATCGACACGTATACTTGCGTTGTTGATGTGTGTTTCACAGCATCTCAGATTAAGTTTTTGAATTTGTTGCCGAGGAATAATGCCAATTTTCAATTTATGAGAACTTTAGTTGAAAATTAAAAATTTAGATTTGAAAATTGTAGTGTTATGTTGTTGTTCTGTATTTTGTTTTGTGTATTTCTCATTATCTTTATTGTTATTTATTGTGTTAAAAAATTCGAAATATCTGGGCTTGTGATTTTCTTATACTCTTTGCACATTAATTTACTTTATTGTGTTTTTAGTATTTTGTGTTAAGTTATTCGTGTAATTTTTTAGTTTAAGTCCATAGCTAGTCCTTGGTTGTATGCGAATGACTGAGACTACTGAACTAGTGCAATTTAACCGTTACATTGAAAAACTAAAAAAATAGTAAACTTACAAAACTTAAAAAAAGAATTTAGGATAAATGACGAACCCTCAGAAAGAAAACATTCACCTTAGACTATTTAGGGACTATGCCAACCCTTGGTAGAAAAGATTCATCAGAGTATTAATCACTTTGCTGTAGAAGCAATATCTTTGAACTTAAATCTGTCATTATCCAGATGGTCTAGAATAATAAATTTCAAGGTATACCTATTAAAGATCTAAATTTGCACTTAAACAACTTTTAAAATTATCTGCGAAATTATCTGCGACCTTTAGGTTTATTAGTGTCTCAATCGATATTGTTAGACTTATGTTATTACCTTTATCTCTTAGAGACAAGGCTAATAAGTGATTAAGCTTGTTAACATCATAGTCTATCACCACTTGGATTGGCTTAGACTAGAAATTTCTAACGAAGTACTTTTCACATTCCAAAACTGTTAAACTTAGGAATGATATAACCTTCTTCATCTAGATAGAAAGTGAGTTGATCTATGAAGCTCGGGAGAGATATAAAAAGTTGCTTAGGAAGTGCCGACACCATGCTCCACTTGATTGGTTAATTATCTAGATTTTTTATAATAGGTTAGTGAGATCTTTGAGATCGATAATAGATGCTATAAGAGGAGGTTCTCTGATGTCTAAACTATTTGGGATTCTTGATTGAGGAATGTCTACCAATAATTTTTATGCCCTTTCAGGATGATCAATCTTAGGAGAGTAGCTTGTATCCATGATACTAATGTATTAACAATCTTGACTTCACAAGTTGCAGCTATATCAAGGAGACTATATAATATAGGTATAAATTTTGCACCATGATCACTAGTAATTGAAGAGAATGCTTATGTACAATCAGTATATCCTAGTGTTGTGTTGTGAAGTCCCTGAATGCTTTTAAAAATATATTTGACAACCCCTATTTCGATATTTATAATTTTGTTTGGAGGAATCACCCAAATTGTAATTGAAATAACAACAATCAAAATATAGGAAATCAACTTAAGGGTAGTAACCACCCTAGTTTCTTAGGCAAGCGAAGCAATCAGGGAAATAATAACTCGAGACCGACTTACCCACCTGGATTCACTTCCAATTCTCATTTCAAAGAATAAAATTATCCTCAGAAGAAATAATGTTACAGATGGGGAACCGATTATAATGTCAAGCTGTAGTCATAAGGAATATTGAAATTCAATTAGAGCAAATAGTTAATTATTTAAGTAATAGACCCCGGGAGACTTTACCAAGTAACACTGAATTAGATCCAAACAAAACAGAAAAAGAGTAAGTTAAATTCATTGGATTAAGGATTGGGAAGGAGTTGAAAGAGATAACTAAAACGGAGGCTAGTTTTAAAGAACCTGACCCGAGCCTATTAAATTTGGTGAAAATCTACTTTACTTACAAAAATCTTACTCAGGTCTTAGGAAAGAACAAGAGAGATCATCACGATCTTTTCTCCAAAGGCTTTAGAAGCATAAGTTCGACCGACAGTTTTTGAGATTCTTAGAAATGTTCAAGAAACTTACAATCAACATCCTTTTTGTAGAAGCATTAGAAAAAAAAAAACTTAGTTATGTTAAATTCATGAAAGATATTATGAATAAAAAATGAAAATTTTGTGACTTTGAGACTATGGCCCTGACAGAGAAATATAATGCAATCCTACAGAAGAAACTTTCACAAAAAAACATAAAGATTCTGATAGTTTCACCATTCCTTGTGTCAGAGGTGAGAAATTTTTTAGGAAAGTATTATGTGATATAGGGCCAACATCAACCTCATGTCTTTATCTATCTTTAGGAGATTAGTTTAAGAGAAGTCCAATTCATCACTGCAGTTGATCATTCTATTACCTATGTTATGGGGGTTATAGATGTACTTATTTATGTGAATAAATTTATCTTCCTAGTAGGTTTTATAATTTTAGACAAAGAAGAGGATAAGGAAATTCCTATCATACTAGATAGATATTTCTTTGCCACTAAAAGAGCCATGATTAATATTCAGAAAATGGGAGCTTACAGCGAGGGTTAATGTTCAAAAGATCTCTTTTAGCATTTTAAAATCAATGAAATATCCCCAAGACCCTAGGGATGACTCATGCCATAGTGTAGATATGGTGGTAGGGTGTGTTAGAAGCCAATGCAATGAAATTCTGAAAATGAACCACCATAGAAAAACTTGATTGGAAATGATGTGAATACCGTAAGAAAGAATCTGCTCTAGCTAATGAGGCAATCCCTAAAGTGATTAGGGATAGATTTGAGATTCTGGATACCACAACAAATGCTAAGCCTTCAGCTTTTTCTATAATTGAGGCTTCTGAATTAGAATTTAAGGATCTCCCTAACACTTGAAGTATATTTTACTAGGACAATCTTAAACTTTGCCCATTATTATTTTTGTTAAACTAAGTGAGGTATAAGAGGTAAAATTAATGAGAGTTTTGAGGAGCTTTAAAAAAGCTTTTGGTTGGAGCATAACATACATTAAAAGAGTTAATCTTTCTACATGCATACACAAAATTTTCTTCATCTCATTTCTTTTGGCAATTCATGGCTTTTAAGAGTAACATAGCGAAAAACCTCGCCACCTTTGACACTAAGAAGTTCGTAAGTATTGCGACAACAAAACTTTATAATGACTTTTTAGTTTCAAAGAAACTCATTCCAGAGAAGATTCCTTAACACTAGGGCAGAGTCAAGGGACTGATGTATACTTGAAAGTGGGATAAACTTTGTTTCGAGACTAGGATTGTAGTGACAGATGTGGTTAGAGAATTCTATGCAAACTTGGTAGAGTAAAAAGATGAGAATTTTGTGAGGGGGTAGTATGTAGATTTTAGTTTGTTAGAATCAATTCTCTTTTTGAGCTTCCTGGCATCGTTATGGATGATTATTCTAGTTTCATACCTTTTGATTTCGACTTAGTTGAGATCATCATTTTTCTTACTGATTCTTGTGGTTTGTGGCACATTTATGAAAATAGTCATTAACTTTGAATGCCTAATTAAAGGTTTGACATTATTTCATTTCTATTAAACTTTTCTGCTCTACGAACATATGTGAGGTTACTAGGGAAAGTGCTACTTTGAATTATTTTATATAGAAGGAAAAATCTATTGATGTAGGAAGTCTCATCAATCTGTCCATTTTTAATATTTTAAAGGGGGGGATGACGATAGAATTTGGGCATCCTGCTGCGATCTTTGCTTTTTGTTTAATGGCTGGGGTGAAGTATGAGGCTTGGGAGGAATAGTTATATCCTAGCAAAGCCATAATGAATAAGGCCATTAGGAATTATGGTAGGACATCCTTTGAGAGAGGAGAGAGCTCTTCTAAACCCAGACCATCTTCTTCCTTCACTTCTCTTTGGGAGAGGATAGATACTTTGAGCGACGATGTTTCTATTGTTTAATGGTGGCAACACGAAATGAGATAGAGAGTGGATTTTTATGTTGACCGACACCAAAGTCAAAATCATTACCAGGTACAGGCCAATGAGGCTTTAGTAGGGATGATAACATTGCCAGACATACCAGGGGCTCAATGATATTTAGTTTTCGGACGCACCACTTTTCTGATTCTTGTGAAGATACTGTTGAGCCTATGGAGGAGGATGTGGAGGAGGAGGATGATGGAGATGATGATGAGGGCGAAGATGACTGTTCCCTTTGATATTCTAACTGCACTTATATGACTATACTTTATTTCTCTTGCTTTTGTTTATTTTATGTGTATGAGATATTTCTGTGATGATAGATATTGGACATTTGACTTCTGTGTTTTTATATTGCTTTGTGATGTGATTGTTATTTTTGTAGACTACTGTGATGTGTTTTCATTATTGTTATCATGTTTGATGATTTTAATATTTCATGTGATGAGTATGTAATATCGATATGGTGTTTCTTAATGCTTATGTTTAATTTTTCTTTATGCTAATATTACCTCTCTGTCATAAGTTAATTTTCTTTTATTTTATATTTCTGTTCTGCCATGTTATGTTCTTTTCCCTGTTTTGTTATTATTTGCATTTGTAGTGTAAATTAAGTTTGGGATAGAGATTTCTGTAAAAATTGCATCCTAAAATAAGAGTAAATATCTAAATCATAGATTTTCTTTAAATAATAATTAGATTTAATTAAAATACAGTGTGATCTAATAGTATATAAACAAAATAAAAATAGGTGACATAAATCTTCATTAAGTTTTGAAAAATACTAATAATTGTCTGATGTCTGACCTCTAACAATAATTAATTACAATGATGCCTTAAATGTTAGCGTAAAAGTGACTAAATATAAAATTAATTTATCAAATATATGAACTTTAATAACTAATTAATTCAAATAATTCAATTATTAGTTAGCATCTCTTGAATTATAATTTTTTGAATAAAGTTAGAAGATAATTGAGAATTTGACTTAAGAAAGAATCAATATTCAAAAAAAAAAAGAATGCAAAGAAAAGCTTAACCAGATGAAGTAATCGTCATTGAAAGAAAAAAAAAATCATACGAAAAAGAAAAAAAAAATGAAAATTTTAAGTATTGAAAAAAAATATTTAGGAGCTTTAGAGAAAAAGCCTGAGGTTAAACATGAATTCAAAATTGATACAATCTTCCTTCTAAAAGTCAAAGAATAGAAAATATCTTTAACTCTAAATTCATAATATCATATTGAAGAAGATAATAATTTAATTAATGTTATTTATTTGAGAACTAATCTTATATTTGTAAATCAAATTTAAATGATTTAGAAATAATTATATAAATAGAATATTAATATAAGTTTTGTTAGGATATTGTGAGTCGTTAAGAAAGTTCAATTTTAAGAAAAGGTGTGTATACTTTGATATATTTATTTCCTTCGTGACTAGAGAACATTGCAATCCTAAGCCTCAATCTATTTCCAAACCTCTAACTTTAGGTATTGAATTACTTGATGGCATATAATTTAAGTTTAGGAGAATTTGATGTATAGTAAATTTGATGTGATATTTCTTATATTTTATATGCTATTTGTGTAATTTTTATGTTTTTCCGGGGCATATTTCCTTGTTTATATTTGAGTGATTTGTGAGTGATTATCTCAGTGTAAGTGCATGCTAGTCGAGTTACATAGTTAAAGGAAAAATCCTTGTGAAGCGAAGATATGATTAGTTTGGTCGTTCTTACTTTTGTTTACACATGATTTAATTTTTTCAATGAAATTTTTGTTGTGTTATCTCTTATGTTTAAGAACTAAAACTTTCTCTCCCTTGGATTGGTAATCTAGGAAACTAAGAGATATCCATATTTAGTTATTTCTAAAATCTTATTGGGAATATTGATATTTTAACTTTTCATGCTTAATTTACTTCCAATTTGGTCTCTTGGAATGTTAAAACTTATTGTGATCTAGGATGACGGAAGAAGGCTGGTGGAACAACTAAGTTAACACACACTTTTCTAGGAAAATAGAAATACTGCTTCTAGGATAGTACAATTAACAGGGAAACATGAAATCCTGAATATTTTTGCATGATTTAGGAAACTAAATCGTAATATGAAGCCCCAAAACTTCTTATGACTTTGGAAGAGGCTAAGGTGTTGATTTGCTCTTGATTGTCAACTATATTAGAATCATTGGGACAAATATAGGTTTCTTAGCTCCAATTCAAGGAAGGTACTCACTTGTTAGAAAACCTTACTCTCACTTTAGGTTTTATTTGTACAAAAATTAGGATTTAGGAAACTTTTAAATATCACAAACATTCGACATTTCAAACTAAACATAGGATTAGTAGACTAAAAAGTTCACCCTTTTTGGAAAATTAACTTGTTCTCCGTGGGATCGATATGAGGACTCTTCAATCTGTGTATTAATTGATCAACATGTATACTTGCGTGGTTGACACATGCTTCACCGCTTCGGGGATCAGTTTCTAATCCTCAAACTTTAATTGTGTATATTGTGATCCAATTTGAATTGTATGCCATTGATGGTGAGGTTGATCTAAATAGAAAATTGTGTGTATGTTGAAAGTTTGATATAATGTGCTATCATTGGGATAACTTACAACAAACTATGCTGTTCAAGACTTTTGAACCCAAGATACGGTTAAATTTGTACTTTGAAATATTATATCCAATTAAAAATAAGGACAGTTGGGAGGTCTAAAGATAAAATAAAGGATACTGTTGCGTTGCTCCTACTAATGAAGCTGACGATTTGCTATCTTGTAAGGCTACATGCCCACCACCATTTTACCCGTATCTTTCAACATGCAATTGCAATTACTTTTTCACTTAATTAATATTTTAAAGTTTATGCTATAATTTAAAGGGAAGGGCTTTCTTAAAGTAAAAAAGAATGTTTCCTTTTTTTAAACTTAACACAATATAGATTCTAGCTAGGTATTGGTCATCATTAACTATTGTTCAATTGAACTTTTTGAAAATGTGGTAGCATTTTTAAAACGTATCTAAAAAACCCACAAGTCTATAATCATGTATTTATCCATTTATAGTCGTTATATGAGTTTATGATTAAGTTTGAACCTTGTTTGAGTTTGGTTCGAAGCAAACTCTGATGTTGTCCAAAACTAGTTCATTACTATTTTGAATAAGGGTTGATCAAGGGTCAAATCAAGCCAAACAAAGGTCAGAACAAGTTCAAACCCACTTGGAGCTTTAATTGAATACAAATAATAAGGCTCTAACTAAAAGAAATTAATAGAAAAAATTGAATAAATGCAATTTCAATGATCCAAACTTTTCAATATAAATATTCCCAACTGAATATGTACAATAAGTCAATGAATAGATACAATTTTGAGCATACAATTCCAACCCTGATACATACAAGAGGAACTGAATACGTAAATTAAGCCTCTAACAGAAAGAACTGAATACATACAACATGGTTCTGATAGAAAGAAATGAACATATATAATTCCATTAAGTCAAGTTTTTTTGAGTTCATACACTTCCAACTGATTTCATGCAATAAAATAAAAGAAAAAATTTCATGCAATAAGATGGATATGAATACATATAATAAGATTCTATATATATACATTTTCAAGTCAGTACATATTATAAGCCTTCAACTAAACACAATTCCAACTGACGAAATATAGATTCCAGCTCTTAGAGCAAAATAAACTGATGAATCTACATTATTGAAAAATGAATAAAAAATTCCACCGACTTTGTACCTGAAGAACTAACTGAATACAATCCTCAGCAATTTTTATGATGATAATTCTTAGAAATTACGTACGAAATGTTTTGGATTATAAATAATCCATATAATAAATACTCCAGTTGGATTATGAATACAATCCTCTACAAATTTTATATTTATATTCCAATGAACTGCAATCACACATGAGTTGGAGTTGCGTAATGTCATCATTTGCTTAGACAATGTAATTTCACCTACTATCCAATGAATTTATTTCAGTTCATTGGAACATATATATA
>NW_018165254.1:56135-71564 GCF_001263595.1 Phalaenopsis equestris | reverse complement strand
TATATATATATATAATTTTTGCTTTCTTCCAACATGTCTTGTATCTTCATTCATTCTAATCTGCTTATTCCAACACCATAGGCAGCTGCTTAATGTGATCTTGGGTTTTTCTTTATCACATAAGTTCAATCAGTGCTGCTCTATAGTATGAATCAAGTAGTTCATTTAAAACAATGTTCTCAACTCTAAATATTTTGAATATAACCACTACTGTTCCCTTATCTAGAAATGCAATGACTTTATGATAAATAAATCCTCTATTAAACAATATTATTTCATTATAATCTTATAACGTTAGCATATAAATATAAAATGTTGGAATGGTTATTTTATAATTTGACCATGTGGCTCCACTGCCATTTCCATTCTCTCTATCATTTGAGTTTTTATAATCTTCATCATCCAAGCTTTATTGGTAGAAGATGATCAATGGCATATAGATCTTTTGATTTTTGGTAGAGGGATCTGTAAAATCTTTAGTAACACACTTCGTATTTTGTTTGTATTGTTTTTTAAAACCTTATTTTGATACCTCTGATGCCACTATAATGCATGCTAAAGTAGTCTCTCAAGTCTTCATTAAACTTTGTATGATTACAAGATGTATCAGTTTGTGCATTTGTTTCCTTTATATGAACAAATTAAATTTAATAAGTTCACCTAATTATTCATTCTTGCATTGATTGTTCTCAAATTCTTCAAAGATAGCAAAGAACTTTGTATTTGATTGAAAGAGGAAAGATTTTCCTTCTTTTGTGGTTCATCTTTGTTTTTTCTTACGTTGCCCCTCTCCCCTTTCTTTCTTTAAGAAACAAAACTTTCCTGCAATCATAGTTAGTCTATTTGGTGATCTTTTTCCTTTTTTCTTTTTTCCTTCAAAAGCCTACTTGAAGCTCATGAGGAGTGTATACCATGGACTTGCAGAAATCATTCATGACAGGTATATTCTAGGTTAGCTTAATAATTATTAAAAAAAAAGAACTTAAAATTTAACAAAGATAAAAACTAAACATAAACATAACAAAAAATAAAATATAAATAGTTATAGTTATATGAGTATAATCTTTTCCGAATAATATTGGCAAGAAATCTTTACTTGTCAGTACTTTATTAATTTTTCCAACTCAGCCTCATGAAATTTACTACAAGCCTTTCCCATCTTTGGAATAGCGTCGAAAGCCCAATTCTGTAACGATATGGCATGCCCTCTAACTGTGTTAGAATGAGGATTTTTTTCAATTTTTTCTTGGAACATTCCCTTTAACATATAACATGTTATTAATCCCTTTAATTTTTTTTTCTCATTTTAATTTTTTTATTGGTACATGCAAAAACAACTCTATTCTTCACATGATTTAGTAGCTCTCTATCAATAACAAAACTCTAACCTAACTTCCAAACATTTTCTCTGTTAGTGCACTCCATGAAGGTACTCTCAATACATACAATCTTGATGTTGTAATTATTTTTTATGTAATTATCAGTTAGCCTCATGTTCGTTCTCATCTCTATAAACTAGTAATCAGTAAGAGATTTTCCAATACTAAACTAGTTATTAGCGCAATTTTGATAATATCAGAAGTTAGATTCTTAATTCCAACGTTGAACAAAATGTAGTAAACTTTTATCCTTTGATCATCAACCTTCCTCAGAAGCTGCTAATGAATGTAGACTTCAAAGAACTATGGGGTGGGAAGGCTGGAGTTTAAACTTCTTAATTAAGTCAGAAATTCCAATTTTTTTTATCTCTTCCTTCATTAAAGCGTCGGCTCCTTGCATGACTCTGGCTACTTAATGGCTCTGGGAAGGAATTGTAAGTTTTGACATTCTTTTTTTTTGTCTCAAATAATAAGCTGCCATTTGTATTGATAGCAAAATAAATGAAATAAATTCAAGTTCATGAATGATAACTGGTCCAGTCACCTCATGATTAGGTTTGAACCACACATTAAGAGGCATTACTTGTTTCTAATCCCTTGCATTTGGTCTGAACTTCAGTTCAAAGCTAAGATCAAGTCTCAGGTTGAAACAGCAATTTTAAATAGGTTCGAATCCACGGCACATTTTGTGCCTTAGTTCGAAATTTTGTTTAGAACCTTAATATCAGGCTAGAAATTCTTGTGTGAACCTAGTGTTTGAACCCATCTTTCTTTTTAGTTGTGGGTAATCTGCAGTTTCGTTATTGTTGGGATTTGAAGGGACGACAATGCATTGTAACCTAAATAATTAAATATGTAAACACATTAGTCAAAATGAGTGGCGTGATGTGAGGTCGAGAATTGCTGGTGTGAAGATTGTGGACAAGGGAGAAAGAGTCCACAGTAATGCTTTAAGATGATGCTTTCAGAGAGTACTAACTATGATTTGTTTAAATGCTTGTGAAATTCTCCCTCATATTTTAAGTTGGGGGTAATTTGGTTCAAAATGTAACTTGTTGCATATTTGCTCAAATAAAAAATTGTTAGAGATATATTATTTCAAACTTGTGAATTAAGAGGAATAAAAATTAAAATTTCTCAAATCTTTTCCAGCATTTCAATTAAATTATTTATAAAAAAAATACAAATAAAAACCATCTAAGGAAAATATTTAGTTCTCTTTAACACGTTTAGAAGATATAATAAAATAATTATCTCAATTAGGCCCGATGTTTCCCTTCCAAAATTTGCCTTTTTCTTTTAATTTTTTATATAATGTAGGGATGCGAGAAAAGATTTGAACTTAAAAAAAAATATTTTGGAATTAACAAAGCATTTATTTATTTTTTTTTTTTGCATTTGAAAAACAAAGTAACTTATTAAAAAAAAAAATCTAAGAGCAAATCAAACAACACATTTTTTCCTTTTTAATATTTTTAAGAAACAAAGAATACAATTAAAAATTTTTCACAAGCTATCCTTTGTTAATAGTGATTATGATACTCATTTTGTAAGGCTGATTCAAAATGTAATAATTTGAAGATTTATATTTGTTTTTTGCTTGTTTATTATTCATTTTCCGTAGTTTTGAATACTTCGGTTCATCACTAGGCATAGGGTTAGCCTTATTTCTTCCAACCTCCAAAGGAAGGTCGGATGTTCAAACTTCAACAATACTGTTTTATACCTCTTTAATGTCATATTGTTTTATGCCAATCTCAAGTTGTATATTCACAAAGCAGTATTCATAACAATTCATTCCGCAATCCACAAGGACAATGCAAAAAGAGAGATTCCCAGCTGCATTTCAACAACTATTTATCCCCTTGATATTTGATTTGATCTCTGGTAGAGTAAGTTTGAAACAAGTTAAGATTGCTAGTGCTGCCATGCGTATCAATACTCCTAGAAAATATGGTCACTTAACAGAAATATGGATTATATTAGATGTTTCATTATTTGGGCATTTACATACCTGCCACAATTCTTATATTTTTACATATCTAACACCTAAACTTTGTATTGGAACCAGGATAGTATTTAATGTATGATTTACTTTGGGCTTTAGAACACCTGAATGCTGATTTGCTTTGTTTCACTTGGAATCTTTGCAGGCGGTTCTTGCAACAGTACCTATCTCTTTTAAGACTTTCTTTGATTATTTTTCTTAGTGACATTCAGTCAAAAGAACGTGCATTTGTTAGTAGAAGGTTGGTTCGTACATTCTTACTGCTATTTATCGTGGTTTTCTAAGTGTATTTGTATTTGGCATCAGCTTATATGTGTATCTCTTGCTTTGTATTTTTCTCACTGTATTTATTTGCTAAATGAAATTATAAGTTTTATTTGATCTAGCATTGATGCAAGTAAAACAGTATGTTGTGGAGCCATTGCTTGATTTTCTTGGTTTTGGTTTTCGCTTGCGGTTTGTGTAACATGTCTGGTGGGTCGATCGGGGGACCAAAAGAGGAGGGCCATGCCATGGTTGTTTTGTTTTATTTTCTTTACAGCTTTTATTAGAGAAAATATTACATGGATATAATTTGCGTCCGGTGTCCAATGATGGAGCGTCATGTGTCAAGTGGCCCCACCGCAATACACTGACATTGACCCGTGTTAAAAGCGGTGGGGCCCACTTGACACGTCGCATTCCACCATTTAAGAGTCCGGATGCATCCGGATTTCATATTTAATATTTTTTCTTACTAAAGGGCAACCTAAATGTTTGGTTGGGGCTGTCAAAAAAGTTTAGTTTTTTAAGAAGCATGCATTTGATTCATTTGTAAGTAAATAAGCTGAAACTTGAACAGAAATTTTGGGCTTGATATATTAATGAACATTTACATATTATTGTTCGATTGTATTCGATTTGTTATTAGCTCAAAATAAAGTTAATAAATAAAAATTATATAATTTAGGTTTATCAATTAGCTAGTTAAAAATTAGAATAGTTCAATTGTTTTGAACTTGTTATTTATTTGTTATCATTTGTTCGAGCATAACTTTAAATAAGCCGTACGTTGAACAAATTACCAGCTCACTCAAGTTCAGCTCGTTTATACCCTTTAGTTGCTAATTAACTTTATGAAGGGCGCCGGCACATCTACACTATTAGGAACATAGGTGGTGATGTGGAAGAAGAGAATGCTGGGGAGAGCAAAGGAAGCAGATTGCAAACACAGAGATAGAGGAGAGATTTGCTATTAAGGTCTTTTATATAGACTTGGAGTTTATAATAATTTTATAATCGAACATGGACTGCCATGGAAAGGAATGAAGTTGTCATTAGATTTATATGAAGTATTTAAAATATTAATTTTAATGGATATGTCTAACAATTTTAGTGGGTTGGCTTGACGGATAAGTGACTGCTGCAACCACTACGGCCAATTGACAACGAAAGCTTAGGCATACGTTTTCTCTCTAATGTCTGTTTGTAATTATCATAAATTTTATAATTTTTAAAATTGTTTTTTCACAATGCATTTAGTTATTATCATAAATTTATAATTTTTTAAAATTAAGAATTAATAAATCGTCCTCTTCTTCCCTTAAAAGGCCGATTTGAAAACCTTTCCCCTACCTCGCGAAGCACAGCCGTTTGACATTCTCCGTTCCCATATTTCTCGCTTCTTCTAGTCCCGAGCTGGCGGAGGAGAAGGGGCGGGGAGGGTCGAGGGGGGACACCCGGGGCCGGCGGCGGAGTTTCTCGGTGAGGGTTTCTTTCTAGAGGAGAGGCGCGCAGCTGCTTTAATGCCGGGGAGTGAGAAGAGAAACGGTCTGGTGCGAGAGAACGCAAGCCTTTCTTACCCCAATATGGTGATGGAGACGGAGAGTGATGAGGAGGATTACGTGGCCGGACTCACGCGGAAGATGGCTCGCTCCTTTCTGTCTTCGTTTTGGGATACTAGGGTATCAATTTTTTCTTTGAAGACTTGGAACGGGGCAGTGATGTTGGAGGTGTAGTGGTTAAAAGTAATTCCAAAAGGTAAATAGTATTCTATAATGGGAGTTGAAATCAAACATTAGTTTAATGGAAAATAAAATTCACTTTTTCAAAATTTTTTTTCAATAAATTTCAATTTTTTGAAAGATGAAAATGAATATCTCAGAGCATTGTAGTGTACAATAAAGAATTAAAATTTGTTCATTTAATTTTAATTTTAAGATTATTTTTTGCAATTTTTTATGATACAATCGAAATTATGATCATGCAAATTTCGAGGAAATTTAACACATCACATTTAAAAGATACTAATGGATTGCATTGAAACAGTCTAAAGATAGTGTCAATCATCGTTTCAGTTGGCCAGAGTCTTGGGCCGACTGAAGAAAAGTATATCTTGACGAAGAAATATTATGTACTTAATTTGAGGGACAGGCGTGTTTTATCAACTCAATCGATTCTGGGATCCCTCGCAGAGAACCAAGGGCCGCTCTCTAGAAAGCATTTTCAACCCTTTATAAAGACCTCTTGTTGAAGAGAAAGCTGCCTATCAGATTACGGTGTTCTAAATTCTTCGTAATGACAAGATGGTATCTACGGAGAGTTACTTCAAGAATACAGCCTGAAGACTTTCCAACAGACCGAAGGACCCTCACCCCACTGAAGGACTTTCAACCGACCGAATGATAATATGGGCGGATCATTAATACCCCACTTCATATAATTATGAATACGAGATGTCGCCAACGATGATTACAATTGTTAAAGAATACCAGAGAGTTAAAATATGTAAATGTGTAATGGTGCATTAATCACTTGTAACATTCTTATTTAAACAAGGACAAATATGTAACTTAACACTTTCTATAACTTATAAATAGGGAGGCCATTTCTTCAAGAGGGGACTACTAAATTGATTCTCATAAAATTTTTGTTATTATGCACTCTACTTCTTTTCCTCTAGTTTGCCTCTACTCCTTTCATCCATCCAAAACTCTATCCCTTGGGCATGACCCATAAGACATTTTTAGGTTTGAACATCTTAAAAGATACAGTGAGCATGGAGTCATGTCATCAACAAGAAGAGTATGTCACAAAGAAGGAACTCACTTGGGTGATACTTCTAAGATGGAGGCCCTCTAGAGTTCATGCAACAAAGATATCTGGAACTCCAGGATAGAATAACAGGGTAAATGATGTAACTGATCGGTGTTGTGCTTGAGGGGAAAGCACAAGCTCTTCCAAAATCAATTCCTCAAGCGAATCAAACGACTTAGGGAGTCAAACGAGTTGAAGAATCCTAGTATCAAGATAGTGTTGGGTCTATGCCAAGGAATATGCTAGAAGTGGGGTGAATGGAAGTTTACTGCTTACTGGAGAATGAATTCTCCTGGTAGATTATTTATTGCAGAGCCCCCACAAGAAGTTCAAGGTTCCATCCTGGAGCCCTACTAGGGTTAGAACGATTTGAACAATCACTTTACATCATTTAAGTTGGTTATATGGTATTTCAAAATTTCTGACGTGTTGAAGTGTCGACTATTCTATACGACAATGAGGGATTTGATCCTCAGGTGATTCAATTGCCTCAAGATAGGAATTATTACTTTCTTTGGCAAGTTCAAGAAGCTATTCACGATGCAGTTCGCTAGCACTCAAAAGCCCCACAAAGATTTTGAAGCTTTTTGACACGTCAAACTGAGGCTGATGAGAGCCTTCGGGCATACACACTCAATTCTAGAAGCAGATGCTGGAAGTGCGTAACCTGAAGCTTGTGATAACAATGGTCGCTTTGGCGCAATAGCTGAGTGCATCATAATACTTCCTAGGTTTATGTAAACCCGATACTTTGGCAGAACTTATGGAATTGGCCAACGATCATACTTTGAGATATGTCAAGCCACCTATCTCAAAAAGCAAAATTTTCAATCACCGCTCGGAAAGAAATGGCTCGTGAGAATGACTGGTGAAGGGAGAAGGACGGCCCTCGCCCAAAACGAGAAAGAGGCCGGTCATCCGTGGTGACAGAGAAGCCGGCCAAAATTCACAAAGACGGAGTCGATCGAACTACTGATCGACTGGTCACCGAGGAAACTCAAAACTCACTCAACTAAGGGTTTTGATGACAAAGTTGGTGGAAGCTATCCAAGACATGGAGTACTTCAAAAAGAGTTCGTCGATGAGAACTAAATCTTTCCTCTAAGGCACTAGCAAATTCTGCATAAGGACAATGGTCACGACACGGGAGAGTGCATGCACCTTCGAAGCCTGGTCAATGAACTAATCCAGGCCGGAAAGCTCAAAGAGTTTGTGGCCCCCAGAGTGCAGACTCCAGTAGATATCTAAAGATGAAAATTAAGTTTACTGAATTCTCAAAATGCAAGTAAAAGTAAATGTAATGACTAGACAATATATAAAAAGGGACTTTCTCCTTGTCAATAATTTATAATCAATGCAGGATTTCAAAATTGTTTAAAAACTTAAATGTGGCATTGTGATGAATAGGAGCATACATATTCTTTACTTATTTTGAATTGCGCAAAGAACATTGACTAATCTAAAATTGGTGTCGGCATGTATAGTAGTTTTGGGTAGGTTCTACTCTCTCACTCCTAGATTACCCATTGTGGTCTCTCTATAAGACCTACCAATGACTCTTAGTTTCAATCTCTAGACCAAATTGATAAAAGAATCTAGCATGTCACTCTAAAAACATCAATTCTACGCTCATCAAATCTTATCTCCCTATATATTTGCACCCCCTTCGGATGATCGCCACTGCTCTTTCCAAGGTAGAATGTGATACTTACAAGTTAAGAAATCTTAGCCCTCTCGGATCTATAAGTTTCCTTAACAAATTTTAACAATACAAGTAGCTAATTTGTAAAGTAAATGAAGATCTAGTAAAAATATAATCACAAATTTTTAGGAAAAAAAGTTCTAAACAAAATCAAAATCACTTACTTAATTACTTCATATTGCAAGGGGAAAGAGAGAAAAATACTCAAAACGCATGGGGATAAAAAAACAAACATATTTATAAAACTCAAATTCAAAGTACAAAACTTAAAGACAAAGATATAAATACTTATCTTGAATGTTCCCCCAAGCACTCCTTTGATGTTCTCTCTCTTCTCTGGCTCCAACAACACTTAACAAGACTTACAAACTCCAGAAATAACAAAGATTCACAAAGAAAACTTCTAACACATTAAACACACTCACACACTATGAGACTATAGATCCGACTTCCTTAGCCTCTTGGAATTAGTCCATGTTTATGGAGCTTCGAAAATGAACAAGATTTGCTTCAGACATCTCTTCAAAATTCAACCTTGTTCAATGAATTTTCTAGAAAATAACCGTGGCGCTTAGGTGCCCAGGCGCCCAACTGTCGCGCCTAGGTGTCAGTCAGGTTCTGCATCTGGCGCCTAGGCACCAGTTCGGTTGGTTTGCATTTTTTTCTTTAGTTTAGCCCATTTTGCTCCTTTTTGATGTATTTTTTCTCATTTTTACTCTTAAACTCTTTTTCTTTCACCTGCAGCTAAAAACATAAAAATTTCTTTCATTAAAGCATAATATCCTAAAAAATTAAGCATAAAATATGCATAAAAATATATAATTTTAAGGTGGATCAATATCCATTGTGGTCATGGTGTAGATGTCGATTGACAATTGGAGAATGTGTGTAGACTTAACAAATCTGAACTTCGGTTGTCTCAAGTTAGTTAACCCTGCCGAGGATCGATTTGGTAGTGGATTTTGCAGTTGGACGTTTAGTGACGAGCTTGTTGGACACTTTCTCAGGCTACCATCAATTCAAGGTGCACCCAGACAATGTGGAAAAGGCTGCTTTCATTACAAGAGAAAGCTTATATTGCTATATTGTAATATTTTTTGGGCTAAAAAATTTGGAGGCTACCTACTAGCACTTATGGATGTAACTCTTGCTAAACAAAAAGGAAAAAATATTGAAGTCAACGTCAATGATATCTTAGTTAAAAATTTTTCAACGGAACAACATATAAATTATTTAAATAAAATATTCTAAGCACTTAGAAAATATAATATGAAATTGAATCTGTTGAAGTGTACTATTAGAGCGTTGACTGAAAAATTGCTAGGAATCTTCTAATGCCCGAAGGAATAAAAGCCAAACCCAAAAAGCTAAAGGTGCTCTTGAATATGCATTATCTTCAAAGTACTAGGGAAGTGTAAAAGCTAACTGCCTGAATAGCAACACTCAACAATTTCATTTCAAAATCAGGCGACAAATGTGTCACTTACTTTAAGACGCCGAGAAAAGCTAATGATTTGATGTTTAATCGCAACAAGCAAGTATTTCAAAGTTTGAAGCAATCGCTAGCCTCACCTTTGCTATTTCAAAGCTTGAAGCCGAAGGAATAACTCTCTCTATATTTGGGTGTTAGTTCGAAAGCCATCAGTTCGGTTTTAGTTCGAGAGGAGCCGAGAAAACAATTTTCAATCTACTACACTAGTCGATTCCTTAGAGGCACAGAGGTCAGGTATTCTATTTTAAAAAAAGTTAACAGTTTTTAAATTGTCTATGCTCACAGGCTCCAACTATATTTCCAAATGCAACCGAATAGGGTTATCACTGACCATCCACTCAAATTGTGCTCACTTGGTCGAAGCATTCTGGTCAGCTCTTAAAGTGGGAAGTGGAGCTTAGTGAGTATGACATCACCAACTTTCCCCGAATGGTGATTAAGGCTCAAATTGAGGCTGATTTTGTTGTAAACTTATCCAACCAAGGCGAATCAACCAAAGGCAATGAATTTGGCGACCAAATTTGGACTTTACATATTGATGGAGCCTCGAGCCGCGCGAGCGCAAGAATCAGACAAACACTAAGTAGTTTTATCAGAGAAAATCTCTATCACTGACTGCTCTTGATTTTGAAGTCACAAACAATCACACGAAATATGAAGAGCTAATACCTGCTCTACGTTTAGCTCTTACAATGAGCGTCAAACATTTTCTCTTTAAGTTGGATTCCCAGTTGGTGGCAAATCAAGATAATTTGAAGCTAGGGACGAGATGATCAAATGTTTGAACAAGATAAAGGCGATAGTAAAGTTCAAAAACTTCATAACAAGCACATCAGACGAGAGGAAAACCAAGCAGCTGATCTTCTATCAAAAAACAATTGCTTTGGAGAAAAGATGCCCCAATGACTTTTCTGACCGACTATTGAGGAGTTAGAGATAATGGAAGTGGAAGTTTGAATGGATCCCTACATTCAATACTTAAAAATTGAAATGATCTCGAAGAAGAAATAGACTTGAGGAGATTCAAATTTAAGGTTGCACATTACCTCATCATCGAAGATAAACTTCTTCAAAGGTCAACCGCCTCATTGCTCCTAATATGTGTGATGGAAAATGAGGCAGAGGAAATCCTTCTGGAAATATATTCTGACGAGTGTGGGAGTCATTTTGGAGGAAAGAACATGACACATTGTGTTTAGAGACAAGACTACTTCTGACCAACCCTCATGAAGGACGCAAAAGAGTTCTCCAAGAGATGCGAGTAGTGTAAAAAATATGCTCCATTTTAGCATTGACTCACCTAAAAGCTCCATCCGATTTTAGTCTTTCGCCTTTCGCTATCTGGGGACTTGGCATCCTTGGGTTGTTTCTCCCTAGGGCCATCCAAGTTCCTTTTGGTCAATGTAGATTATTTTTCAAAGTGTATAGAAGTAAAATGTCTCACCTGAATTATGATAGACATTATCTGAAACTTCATTTGGACAGACATCATCTGTCTGTATGGTTTACCCCTGGTACTTATCACGAATAATAGGATTGAGTGTAAAAGATTTATGTCAAAGTCAGGGAATTAACCTGAATTTTGCATCTCTACATCATCCCTGGATGAATGACAAGCGGAGGCTGCCAACAGGATTATCTTAAACCTATTATGGAAGAAGGTCGAAGGAGTTAAAGGAATGTAGGCAGAATTACTTCCGTATTTCTTATGGGCCGTCCAGACCACACCATCATCAGCGATAGGGAAAACACTTATATGCTTTCTCATTGGATGGAAGCAATGTTGGTAGTTAAGGACAACTTCTATAGTCAGAGAGTAATCATAGCCACATTTTTTCACAATAGAGTCTCATTAACTGACATAAGGTCAACGATAAAGGAATGTTGCTCGACCTTGAGCTATTAGAAGAAAGCCAAATCAACACAACACTTTGACTAGAGGAGGTAAAAAAAATCGCTCGATACTACAATAATAATGTCTGAGAGAAGACATTCTCTTCTGATGATCTTGCTTTGAAGAAAGCTGACCCAGCAACATGAGGTCAATCGGTCGGTAAATTTGATCAGACATGGACTGTTCCTTTCATTATTAATAAAAGAGTCACTCTAGGAGCTTATGTGCTAAAAGTCATACATTGGAGAAAATATCCATCGAGTGTGGAGCAGGGATGATCTAAAAAATTTCTTTGCTTGAAAATTAACTACATTGTACCAACATAAGGGAAATATAAAATTGAGTTTTATGCCTCCCATGCATATGAATTCTTATTTCATTTTTGTATTATAAGGAAAAACTAGTTGCGTGATTGCAACCCTTGATTTAAACAATGCTTAGGGAGCTTAAAAGTTCAATTAACATCGCAACGAGATGAAACTCGGGGAACTAGAGTACCTTAAAAAGACGTCCAAAAGAAGCATTCTGACGTTTAGTTGCAAAATCTCTCAAACTTAAAATTTCTAAGTTTTGAGAACTAATTTTCAGATGTGGTTACACGCACAGGAGCGACAAAGCTCCACGAAGGCTTCCGAGAATACCACCTGGAAAATTATCGATAATTAGCCCCCTACAAGGTGTATATCGATCAAACTAACAACAATTAAAAATGATGTCTGATTGGCATACACAAATGAAATTGGTCCTCAACGCTGAAGCGATGAAAGATAAGACTTGAGCTGAGCAAAAATTTCACAAATTAAATAAAAGAAAGCAATGTGAAAACTTATTAAACAAAAGGTTACAAAGGTAAAAGTGGCTGGAAGGTCATATTTCATTCATTTAATCATTCGTTTATATGTACAAGTGAAAACCTTGTTAGTATATTGACTCAGTTACATGTATAATAAAAAGAAAATAAAAACCGTCTAAGTGTCATTGAGCCGTTTGTTGGACGATCCGTCGTCTACCACACTATCACCCTCTGATTGCTCTTAGTATTCTAATGTCCATGGAGCATCAAAAAGCTTCTTGAATTCTTTGAGGTTAGAGTATTTGGGGTTGATCATCCCAATTCTTATGAATTGGTCGATCATCACCCTCCTACCCTCTTCTAGGCGAACCACCCGAGTATCAAGGAATTCCTTAGTTGTCTTCATGGTGGCAATTTGCTCTATCATTTCAACATTCTCTTCCTGAATGATTGATACACACTCGTGTTATTTCCAATTCAACCTTCACACCCTCTAGTTGAGCATTTGCCTTAGCCACCTGAATCGGTGGCAGTTTGCCTGCTCCCTGAATTCCCTTGCTTCAACATCGACCTTCAAGGTCCTTGATCCCTCTTGATACTTCTATTATGCAAAGTACAATAATAATTCAGATTATATTTCACTTATGTTTCCTTATTTTATAACAAAATAAAAAACTTGATCCTGAAGAAAAATAAGAATTTCACTTTTAATTTATATATATTGGGATATTATGCAAGTATATATATCGTTATCAAGTAATATAGGACTTTTTGATTAAGACCTGAATATTGAACCCACAGAAAATTTATACAGTATGCACTTTTAGAAAACTTTCTATTTTTAAAAAGACAATTACTTAAACTTAATATATTTTGTAGTAATAAAAATTCAAATATTTTTGGTATTTTTGATATTTTGACAAAATCGTAACAATGAGTATTTGCCAAAGAATACTACTAAAGACGAAAAATATCTTTCTTCTTATCATGAATCAGTAATAAGTAATAAGAATTCTGTTGTGGAAGTATGCAATTTTTTCTGTGCCAAATAGGAACAATAATATTCTTTACCCTTACTAGAGGTGCTATAAAGAACATTGGCTAATTTAAATTTTGAATAGTTTTGAAGACAGGCTATGCACGAAAAATACTAGCTCATTCTAGAGTTCCCTTGATTTCCTCCACCTGGGGGCTAACATTCTCATATCGGAACCTAAAACAATAAACCAAGTTGGGGGCTTTAACCTGTTACTTTAAAGTCCTCTAACTTTACACCCTTCAATGAATAATTTCCTATTTATTTGCACTCAATCATATGAACTACATTCTTATTCATACAACCTTATGTTATTCTTTCTAATTGTTGACTGAAACAATATCAACCCAGTTCTTAAATGTTCTTAAAACAAATTTTAATGTCTGGATTGATCAAATCAAGAAGTAAATGAAGTGCAAGGATTTAAATCATCACAACTTCTTCTAACATAAAAGATCAACACTTCACACAATCCACAATTTCCATCCACAACTTAATTACTTATCACTTTAAGAAGAAAGATAAAGAAAACTACTCAGAATCCATGGAGAAAATAAAACCACACTTTAGTTTAAAAGAAAAAATCATTGTCAAACCAACAACAAGTCTCAACTAAAACCAAAAGTAGTCTCAAAATAAAAAGATAAAAACTTATCTTAAATTCTCCACCAAACTCTTGAAGTTTCTTTGAATCTCTTCTCTTTACAATCACTCAAAATAAATAAATAAAAAGGATAAAATAAAAGTAAAAGTGGTGCCTTAAAATCTCTTCGAACTAACTCTTCGAATTGATGAACTTTCAAAACTTTCCAAGTAATTTCAGGATTCTTTTCAAAGTTCTCTTTTCTTTCTTTTATAGTTTTCCAAAAGGTGCCTTGGAAACTCTTTGAAATATATCTAGATTCGATGTATTTCCCTAAGAGATGCATCCTTTCGTGATAATTTTCGTCCATGGTAATTATAAACACCTATTAAGCCAATGGGTGCCTCAAAAACCTCTTGAAAATTTGTAAAAACTGACTTTAATCATCTAGTAACTGCCACTGGCGCTTAAGCGCAGGACCTCTGGCGCTTAGGCGCGACCTTCTCTGTTTAACCGACGCTTAAGCTTCGGTCTGACGCTTAGGCGCCAAAACTCATTTGCACATTTTTCACTTTTTTGCTCCAAATTTGATCTTTTTTCACTATTTTAAGCATTTTTTACCCTTTAACCTTTATCTGCAAGAAAAGCACAAAAATACATTTCATTAAAGTGCAATATCTCAATAATAAGTATAAAAATGTGTTTAAAAATACTATATATTTTAGGTGTATCAAAATACCCCAAACTTAAAATGTTACTTGTCCTCAATTAACACGTCAATTTTTAAAAACTATATATGTATGATATGTATATGAGTTTCTTTAGGAGTTACTAAAATTTAGATTTAGAAATATAACAGTCTAATTTAGAAAAAAATATTTAGTAAATGAGACCAACTTAAAGTTTAGGAATTCTTAAAGTTAAGAAAGATGAAAATATGAGTTTCTATCTAATTCAGAAATATATTGTAGATTTTCCAAATTTAGAATTTAGTTCTTTTATTATCTCTACTTAAAAATTTTCATGAAAAACAATCTTACTTACTATATTATATCTATAAGCTTAAAAGTTTCTTAAGTCTTATACTTTAGAAAGATCAAATGTAGAAATAATTTTTGATTAGGCACTAATCCTCAAGCTTCTCCTTCCTAATATTTTTCTCTTTTTCTTTTCTTTCTTTTTCTTTAATTTTTTCTTTTCTTTCTTTTTTTTCTTTTCTTTTTTCTTTTCTTTCTTTTTTTTTCTTTTCTTTTTCTTTTTCAGGCAAAGATTACTATATTTGGATAGGCCTTTAATGATTTTGAATTCCACTTCTCATTTCCTAAAGCAAAGTCTTGATATAAGTCTTTTACTTATAAATATAATAATAGTTTTGAAAATTATTTTAATAAAAGAAATTTAAGTATTAAAAATAAAAGTCTAAATTATCTAAATTTTTCAAAAATATAATTTTTCTTACTAAAGATA
>NW_018165254.1:45842-56040 GCF_001263595.1 Phalaenopsis equestris | reverse complement strand
TTTAACTAAATTTTCTTACTCATTTCTAAAATCAAATTTTACTTCTCTCATATAACTTCATATACATAATCAATTTTTTTTCTTTTCAAATCAAATTCACTTATAGCACATTTGAGAACAAATAAAATTTCAGTTTTTAAAATATTTTCATCCCCCCAAACTTAAATTTTTAACAGATTAAACAGTTTAGCATCAGATATATATAAACAGGAATGAAAATTTAAAAATAACATGCTAACAAGAATTTTAAACCTTAATGATACAAGTATAAAACTAAAAACAAGAGTAAAATTAATTTTGATCAAATTTTCTATAATTTCATTTTACTTTAACATGTAAAGATTCAATAGACTTCTAACAGTGGGTATAAACATAAAAGCAAACATGCACACTACTGACACCACAATCTTAACATAAAGACAAACTTGCAAACATAATAAAAGAAAAATAAAGGGCAGCAATTTCTAAATTTCAAGTTTAAGATCTAAGCTAGCAAAACTTTCTACTTTATAACATATATGAAATTAAGTTAAGTTCTAAACTAGCTAAATCACAGACTAAACACAAAAAAAATAGTTACTACCCTAAAATTTAGAAGTAAAATACTAACTACCATAAACGTCATAATAACAATAAAACATAAAAGTCCAAAACACAACATAGTCCAAAATAACATACCGATGCAAATGTAGCAAGCCCGGACCACATAGTTCATATCATATTACAATCATAAAATAAATCTCTCAGCTTTACTCTTCATCCTCAGAATCACCGCTGTACCATTTTTTTGCAGGCTCATAATCAGAACATTGAGGATATGGAGGAAATTGCACTCTTGGTTCACCTCTAATCAGGTTCTCCAAAGATACGTGGAATTTCTCTTCATAATCACTCTTCCTTTTGTTATAACTATTAGTATGATCTGGAAAACTCTCTAAATTTTGTACCTTATCAGCGGAACTCTAAATTTTGTACCTTAATCTGGAAAACTCTCTAAATTTTGTACCTTATCAGCGGAAAAATTGATATTATCCATCATCTTCTGCAATAACTCATCCTGAGTCTTAGTACACTCACCTTTAGATGTAGATGCACGTGGAGTAGATGGTCTAGATGAAGATGCAGTAGAGGTCGATGCAGCAAAAGTTTCCATTCCATAGCTCCTAGAAAATCATCCTCTCCAGCCAAAAATCGAATGCTCAGAATAAGTTTTCACATTCACCTTTGTGATGGGCTTTAGAGGTAACATAACTTCTTTCCAACTATCATATTTAACAGCAGTCTGCTCGCAAAAAGAAAAGATCAAGGAAGCAAATCCCTGACCTGCAGTTGTAACAGCTGTAGCAAAACTGATGATAGTCTGACAGATCAAAGCTCCAATGTTGATGAGCTTTCCCTCTTGAATACAATAGTTCAACGTCACTCTTTCTCTGGTCAATTTGCTGAGATGATTGGTTGGAAGCAGACGATCAGAAATGAAATAGTGTCTAGTGTCAGTGTCAGGCCTTTAAAGGTGCACATAACTTTGACGTTGGGAAATTTACTCTCCTCTCATTGGTAATCTTCCAAAGTCCTCTCCCAATAGTCAAGTATGAAATAATCTCGTCTAACTCTGCTTCATTAAGACTATAATTTTCATAAAAACATAAAGTATTCGGTGGTAAATGGTAAATCAAGTTGATTACCTCTGACGAAAAAGGTACCAACTTTCCTCGAAACATAACTCAATTTTCTTTAGCCTCAGGGAGATTTGCATAGAACTCCCACACAAGAGAAATCACTGCGACAACAGAGAAACAACAGAATTGTTCCCACTATCGACGAACAATTAAATCTTACACATCTCCAGCTGGATTTCTAAAACATCGCTCTTGAATCAACTTTCATGACTGTAGAGCGTCACTGTATCGATCTTGAGCTTTTGAACTAACAAATTTGCTCGAATCAAACGAGCTTTTTTCTCTATTCCTCTCCATTCTTGGTGTCATTCTACAAATTTTATAAATTCCAAAAATAACTTCAAAAATCAAGTTTAAATCACTAAACTAAACTTCCAAAAGCACAAACTAAACTTCACAAGCAAATTTCATAGATTTTTCCTCATTTTTCACCATGAATAGTGAATTTTTTAATTCTTCCAAATGTACTCAAAATGCATGGTAAAAATCCAAAATGTTTGCATAGAAGTAAAGCTCTTACCTCAAGGAATCCGAATCTAGCAAATTTTTCTTGATTCCACCAAGAAATCTCAACTTAATGGTGTGCCCTAGCCCTTAAAATTGTGATTTTGAGAGGTAGAAGACGAAGGGAGGCGTTTAAAATGGCGTTTTCAGACCAAAATGTCACTTTTAAACGTTCGCAAACCAATTTTCGTGAACCGGCGCTTAAGCGCAAGTAAGTGACGCTTAGGCGCCTGCCTCCCGGTTTAGCTCGCTCTTAAGTGCGATATGTGGCGCTTAGGCACCAGTGCATTATTTTCTAAGTCTTTAAATGTAAGTATAATGCACTATTTGCCTAAGTAAACCACTCATAAATGGTCTCATAGCACTTAATTGACTATTTTCAACTTCCTACTTCCTATAACTTGACTATTTTCAACTTCCTATAACTTCTCTCTCTCTCTCTCTCTCAAAATTCTCCTTAATAACTATTTCAATTCGAGACTAAAATCAGAATTATGACATTTTGGATAATCTCATAAGTTTCTTCTAATGGTACACATCTTCGAATAATCAGATCCTTTCCTTAATTATATAAAGATGGGTCATCCCAAAAATAAGTCTTAGCTTCAGAAATAAATTTCCTCTTCTGTTGGTATGTCATTCCATAAGGTATAATATCACTAACAATAAAGTTCACAATGTCGGCATACCACCGAACACACCACTCATTAATAGTGAATAATTTTTTATCTAGAAAAAGTTCATTAATTTCATTTTCAAAACAGAGTAGTTTTTCTAATTAAAGCTTGAAAAAATAATCAACAATTTGATTTTCAATCCCTTTCGATCTACTATTGCAAATCAAATTCTTGTAAAAGAAGAATCCATCTTATAAGTCTAGGTTTAGCATCCTTCTTTTTCATTAAATACTTAATAGCATAATGATCTGCATGCAATATACAATGAGTACCAATTAAATATGATGTCAATTTATCAAAAGTATATACTATTGCTAATAACTCTTTTTCAGTTGTTGTATAATTAATTTGAGTTTCATTAAGAGTTTTACTAGCATAGTAAATAACTTCAAAAATTTTATCATATCTTTGTCCTAGAACAGCTCGTATAGCATAATCACTAGCCTCACACATTAATTCAAAAGTTTTTTCCCAGTTTGGTGAAACTATAATTGGTGCAGTGATTAATTTTTCTCTTAATAATTTAAAATCTTTATGCATTCCTCATTAAAATTGAAAATTGCATCTTTCTCCAGTAAATGGCATAAAGGCTTAGCAATCTTTGAAAAGTCTTTAATATATCGCTTGTAGAATCCAGCATGTCCTAAAAAACTCCTAATTTCTCTTACATTTGTTGGATAAGGTAAATTAGCGATCACTTGAATTTTAGCAGGATCTACTTCCATACCATTTTCTGATATTTGATGACATAATACAATTCCTCCAGCTACCATAAATTGGTATTTTTCCCAATTAAAGACTAAATTTATTTCTTCACCGCGCTTAAGAACTTTGGATTAATGTTCTAAACCTGAGTCAAATGAAGTTCCAAACACTGAAAAGTAATTCATAAAGACTTCAAACCCTTTTTCAATTAAATCACAAAAAATTGTCATCATACATCTTTGAAATGTAGCAGAGGCATTACATAAACCAAAGGACATTCTTCTAAAAGCAAAAGCACCATAAGGATTGGTAACCATTGTTTTCTCTTGATCCTCAGGAGATATTTGAATTTGATGATAACCATTATATCTATCCAGAAAACAAAAGTATTTATACTCAGCTAGTCTATCCAACATTTGATCTAGAAAGGGTAATGGAAAATGATCTTTCCTTGTGGAAAGATTTAATTTTCTATAATCAATGCATATTCGCCACCCTGTAACTTGTCTAGTAGGTATTAACTAATTATGTTCATTTACAGTTATAGTTACTCCTACTTTCTTAGGGATGCAAAGAATTGTACTAACCCATGCACTATTTGAAATAGGATAGATAATTCCAGCATCTAACCACTTTAAAATTTCTTTCTTAACAACTTCTTCCATAACAGGATTCAGTATTCTTTGCGGATCAACCCTGGGTTTGCAGTTCTCTTCCATATGAATTCTATTCATATAAATTGAAGGACTGATTCCTTTAATATCAACAATTGTCCATCTAAAGACTTAAAATTTTTCAGAATTTTCATCAACCTTTCTTCTTCTTCCATTGTTAATTTTGAGGAAATTATAACAGGTAAAGTAGAGAAATATCCTAAAAAGACATATTTTAAATGATTAGGAAGTAATTTTAACTCTAATTCTGGAGGTTTTTCAATAGATGAACAAAATGATTTATCTTTGTCTATCATGTCCAAAACTTCAAAACTTTCTCAAACATAGTTTGAATCTTCCCTAAAAAGATCTTCACATTGATCTAATTCCTCTTCTTGCTCGTGTTCCAAATCTTGTTCTTCAAATTTTTCTTTATAAGTAGTCTTGAAATAACATTCACTTAGATATCTTATAACATCCATTCTAAAACATTCATCATCTTTACCTTTTGTAGGGTATTTCATTATTCTTGAAATGTTAAAAGTAACAGTTTGATCATTGTCGCGCATTGTTAATTCCCCTTTTTGCACATCTATCATTACTCTTCCTGTGGCTAGAAAAGGTCTCCCTAAAATGATAGGTATCTCTTTATCTTCCTCCATATCTAGCACAATGAAATCAACATGAAAGATAAATTGATCTGCTTTCACTAGGACATCTTCTATAACTCCTTTAGGGCATGTTATCGAACGATCTGCTAACTGCAGAGTTACAGTAGTAGGTGTTATTTCTCCTAATCCCAACCTTTTAAATATTGACAATGACATAAGGTTAATGCTTGCACCTAAATCACATAAAGCTTTCCCATAAAATTTGTCTCCTATTGCACATGGAATTGTAAAGCTACCAGGATCTTCAAGCTTTTCAGGAAGCTTCTTCTGAATTATCGCACTGCACTCCTCACTAAGTGCAACAGTCTTGTTATCTCGAACATCCTTTTTTCTGTTGAGAATATCCTTCATAAACTTTATATAGCTCGGCATTTGTTCTAAGGCTTCAATAAATGGAATATTAATTGTAAGCTTCTTAAATATTTCCAGAAATTTTGAAAATTGCTTATCCAACTTCAGCTAATGAAGCCTCTGAGGAAATGGAGGTGGTGGTTTTTCCAAATCAATTTTCAGCGGAGAAATAGGTATCTCAGAATCTTTTGGAGCGTCCTCTTTTGATACTTCAATTTCTTCTCTCTCTACTTCAATTCCTTTTTGAACCCAAACTTCCAACTCTCTTCCGCTTCTAAGTTGATTGGCTTTTACTTGTTCTTTTTTCTGATCTTTTGGATTTGATTTAGTATTACTAGGAAGTATTTCTTGGGATCTATTACTTATTGAATTTGCTATTTATCCAAGTTGATTCTTGATATTTCTAATTGTAGCTCATTGACTTTGTAATTGATTTTCCATTCGTAACACCACTTCTTCTATAGACAACTTCTTCTCCTTAGACTATGTATTACTGTTGAAACCTGGAGGATAAGTAGATCTATAATTATTATTCCTTTAGTTGTTCCAGTTTCCCAATGATTTTCCTTGGTTGTTCCCCCATTGCTGATTATTACCACCCAAATTGTTATTCCAGTTAAAGTTGGGATGATTCTTCCAACCTGTGTTATAATAATTTAAATATGGGTTGTTTTGCTTATTATTTATGGCATTCAAAGTTTCTAATGATGCTTGAGAATCTACCATTTGGCCTAATGAATTCTCTTCAATCATGGAAATTGGTTGAGAAAAATTCATTCCAAATTGGTCCAACTTCCTTGAAATTGCAGCAACTTGATTTGCTAACATGGTAAATGCATCAATTTCATGAATGTTGGCTACTTTCTTAGGATTTACCCTCTCAGAAGGCCATTGAAAATTATTGGTAGTAATTTCTTCAATTAAAGCATAAGCACGACATTGATAATTGATCTAAGAGATCCAACTAATCCATTATAAAAAGTTTGAATTATTAACCAATGTGACATAACATGGTGTGGACACTTTCTTAAGAGTTCTTTAAATCTTTCCCATGTTTCGTAAATAAATTCTCCCTTCAAACTGATTAAAAGATGTAATATCATTTTTAAGCATCACAGTTTTTTATGGTGGAAAATATTTAGCATGGAATTTTTGTGCTAAATTACCCAAAGTTCTGATAGATCCATGTGCTAACGAATTCAACCACATCTTAGCTTTATCCATCAGTGAAAATGGAAGTAACCTAAGTCTTATGACATCATATGATACACCATCCTATTTAAATGTAGCGCACAATTCTAGAAAATTGGTAAGATGTAAATTTGGATATTCAGTTGGTGATCACTCAAACTGATTATTTGATACAATTTGGATAATAGCAGGTTTAAGCTCAAATGAATTAGCTACTATAGTAGGTTTTTGAATACTACAATGAAGTTCATCTACAATAAGGTTGGCGTAATCTGTTAAAGGTCTAAACTTATGATGAATTTCAGTATTTTGATTATTTTGGTCTGCCATTTCTATAATTTTTTTTGATTTTTAAAAATTTATAATTTTTTTGGTTTTTCGAATTTTTCTAATACTTCTTTCTAATTCAGAATTGTAGGGCACTAGTCCTTCAGAACCTGCAGAGTTCAATTTCAAAATTGTAGGGCGTCGAATGAGAGAACAACACGCGGAGTTTGAAGCTGCCTATGATTGCGTGGCGCCTCGGTGAATAAATAAGAAAATAGGAATTTATGGATTTATTTAAATCAGTCCACCTTAGAAAATCCATATCTTGGTGTAGAAAAATCATAAAAATAAAATAAAAATATCCACATGCTCAGTGAACTGAGGAAAACAATGTGAAAATGGTTTCATGTTTGTTTGATGCATGTGTGATTTTTAATTAATTAAATAGTGTATTTCTTATTTGAATTCTCCATTTCAATGGACATTTCACCATGACTTGATTTTTGGGGTTTTGGTTCTCTCCATCATAAGGGATCTTCCTTGATTTTTCCATGGTCAAAGGAGGTCTCTAAACAGAGATCTCTATTTTTCAAGCTTATCATGTCCGTTTTGGTAAAATAATTATAAAAATTAAAATATTCATAAAAAAAATATAAAACTTTTTTTGATAGACTCATTGTAGTTAGAGGGCCTTATGAAAAATATAAACTTGGTTTAACTCATTAAAAATAACTCTAATTGCCATTAAACCCAACGAATGAAATATAATTAAATTAAAAAAAATAAAATTAAATGGCATAAAAACTATTATCCACTGTAATTTAATATTAGAGGAGCTCTTCATAAAAATTTTAACTCAATTGGAATTAATTTGACTACTAAAATAAATTAAAAGTGAAATTGTATTTTTGGCACTAAAATAATTATAATAAATAAATTACAACTAAAAAAATCACCAAATTGGTTTTAGGAGCTCCTTATGGTCAGAGGAGCCTAAGAAAAATAAAACTGAAACTAAAATAAATACTTCATTTTTGAGCTATTTTTAAGTATTTAAATTACTAAAAATTAATTAAAAATCATAAAAATTAAAAAATTGTGAAAACATACTATAATGTCACATTTAATTTCCTGATTACTTGGGCCCAATTAAAAGAATTTTCTTAATTTCCTAAGTCAAGATATTAATTTTTAAAGGCTTAAAATGAATTTTCTTTAATTTTTTTATTAAAGTAATTCCAATAATTAAAATATAAATCACAAAAGTATGAAATTTATTTTTCTGGGTTTCCAAGACTCATAAAGATTTAAAAAAAATATAAAATTTAATTTTTCACTTAAATAATATTTATATTTAATTAATACTCAAAACAAACAAATAATTCTAATAATTCAATTAAACCTCTAAAAATCATGAAAATTAGTCGAAGTGGTCATCTGGCGTAAGTGAACCTCCTCGTGGGGGTAAGGAAACCTCCAGTAATTTTCTTAAAGATAGAAGCTTTTTTTTTTTTGTTGAGTTATTAAATTTTCATTAAAAAATCCTTATTTTTGCATTAAAAATAATTAGAAAAATCACATTTTCTCCTCTGATATTTTAGTTATCCCATGAGTAGGGTAATGTAAATTTTTAAGTCATTTGAGTTTGATTTAACAAATTATGAGGTGTTAAGGACTTAAGGGACTTAAGGGAAAAAGGGTAATTTGGGTAATTTTGAAATTTAAGCCTTAATTAATGTTTAGGCTCAACCAAAGGGTAAATGGGTGATAAATGATCTTAATTGACATGTCTTGATGACTGAAATATGAAAGGGATAAATGGTAGTAACCAATATCACTTTGGACTCACTAAGGATAAATTTGTAATTTCTCAAATTGATGAAATTCAAAAGAGTAGTTAAATCAGAAGATATTGGGGTTGGGGGTTTGACTTTGGAAGATCATAATCCATTGACTTAAAACCCCAATTAATGGTTTTAAAATGATTTATGATTCTTGATAAGGGTTAAAAGTATAAATATTTAAATTTGCCAAAAAATTACAAATATACCCAATTAAGCTTTACGGGCTTAGTAGTGAGGCTTAATCAAAATTTTGTCTAGTGAGGATTCGAAAATGACCTATAATTGATTTGAAACTAAAAAAAAAAAAAACATTACAAGCCCATCTTTAAAATCAAATCGGCTAAGTCCCTTAAGCCAAATTGCCCCTAAGGGCTTTTAACCGTATAATTCATAAGTGAAACATCAAGTGATAATTACCCCCATTTAAATGGTTAATTAAAACACCAAGGTTCATTGGGCATAAGAGTATAAATTGGATAAACCGCATAGCAAACATAATAAGACCAAAATGAACTCAAGACGATTCGGGGGACTGTGAAATGTTTAGGGTATTACCCAGGACCTTTTCATGATTCTTTGGGAGTCTCAGATGACACTTGGGCATATTTGATTAATGGAATCATCCCTAGAGATAAACAAATTGAACCCATTATGGTATAACATAAGATCCGGTAGACAGACCTCAAACCTGTGTTCTCTGCTTTTCCTGCAAAATTATACATATGCTTTCCAAATACTGACCTTTCAGGTGGAGGAACGAGAAGAACTGACAGGTTTGCTTTTAAGTTATTGCATTGCAATTTACTTTTATTTATCTTCACCTCTTGTTTCCTGCTCATAAACTCACAAGTTAAACAACAAAAGTCACTTTGCATTGTCAAAAATGAAACTTTTAGGATTGTCACGAAACTGAAACCAAAACCAAAATTAAAAAAAAAAAAAAAAAAAAAAAAAAAAAAACCCCCCCACCACAATAGTCAAAATATATAACAACTCAAAATTTAAGCACAAACAAAACAAAACAAAAATTGCAACTAAATTAAATTATGTCTATCAGATGATCGAGAATCCCTCTGAGGAGGTAACCTACGGTTTCTAACGAGATTTTTCACGATCTAAATAAAAGTATTGAACTCATTAAGTTGAGTTTAGTAAATTCATTTGGACTAAGTGAATCTCAAGAAAATAGTGATGTCGGAACGAGGTAACTGTGGGATCCTAACCGGTGTCGCTCTAATCAATTTTAACCTCCCCCATGATATTTATATAATCATAACCATAAGAAACATTTGATTTGACATCAAGACTTGACATATTAGAAAACTTAAACTCGTCATGACGAGGAGCTTGGAGCCAACATTGTGGGCATCACGACCGTCTTCAACAGCAAAACATGTGTACACTAGCTAAACCATTCCTTAGAATTAAACAAAAAGCCATAGGATTTCAAGGTTTTCCACCTAATGCGACATAAATCCTCAACTTTTCCTTATGCCTTTTTATGGCTATGTTATAAAACATAAGCCCTAACTCACTTTAGGATTTTGAGGCTGTAGTTCTTTACAACCTATACACTCACATCTTTCAGGCTATTTGTGTGATTGTTTCACACGAATGTAAGCCCTAATTAATCCTAATTAATAAAATTGGCTTAAC
>NW_018165254.1:12630-45824 GCF_001263595.1 Phalaenopsis equestris | reverse complement strand
CATTTCTCCTCTAAATTGATGCCAAACTATAGGATAGCTTGGGAAGTCACCGAGGTTCTCCTCAGGATCTGTTACATCTTCTAGTTCTTCTTCATTTAGATTCTAAAAATAAAATGTTCAAAATTTGAGCTATTCCCATTTCACACCTCTTTGTCTGATCTTTTTGAAAAGTCAGTCATATCCTTTGAAATTTGAAAAGTCATATCCTTTGAAATTCTTGAAGACAATATCCCTTAATTTTTATCGAGAGTTTTCTTAGGTGACTTTAAGATGTAATTAATTAATTAATTATAAGGGCTTGCTTTTATAAGAAACTTTCAAGAACCCAGCTTAATATAAACTCTATTTAGTTCTTCGTATTAAATAGGAGAACTTGTCAGTCAACATAAAAAAAAATGATTTTCGCATACTTAAAATGATGTCATACATTTATTAATTTATTTGATTGAGCCTCACTATCAAGTTATGTGTTTATCTTTTGTGATAGATGCATACTTTGAGATGTAGTGTTGTTTCATCTAAACTTTGAAAGCTATGAGTATATATATATATATATATTAAATGCCCTTCCGAAGAAGGCGTCGGGATTTCCATTCTGGCAATCGACAGCTTCCATATGACTCCTAAAATTGTGCCGACACAAAGCTACACAAATAATTGAAGGAGTTGTTGGAGGAAGGATTCAACCGAACATCTAAAGCCCCATATGGTGCCCCAGTTCTATTTCAGAAAAAGAGTGATGGTTCTCTACGCATGTGCATAGACTACCGGGCTTTAATCAAAATTACTGTGAAGAATAAATACCAAATTCCTCTCATTGTCGACCTTTTTAATCAACTGGGGAGAGCAATGTACTTCTGAAGATTGGATCTTTGATCAAGCTACTATCAAGTGTGGATAGCAAAAGGAGATGAAGGTTATCATACATTGTCTTAGAGTATGAATACACTACCTACTCGACTCTAAATTCAGGGCCATGATAGATAATATTGCTAGGAACTACTTTCAAACCCAGAAGAAGTTAAGTCCCAAGCAAGCAAGATGACATGATTTCTTAGCAGAATTTTATTACATCTTAGAGTATAAACCAGGAAGACCAATGTATTAACAGATGCACTAAGCCAAATTACAGAACTTGCAAGCATTTTACAAGTCTCCAACTCCCTCATAATCAGAAAAAAGGAAGGGTTGAACTCTGATCTACAGGCCCAAAGTATTATTGCTCTGATGAAGGAAGGAAAAACCAAAAAGTTCTGAATAGATGAAGATATAATCTATACTAAAGGCTGATGCATCTATGTACTAAAGTGGAATAACTTAAGAATAGAGCTAATCAAGGAATGTCATGTCTCTTTATGTGCAGGACATCCAGGTATGAAGCGAAACCTAACATGTCTAAAAATAATGTATTATTGGTCAGGGATGAAGGATGGGGTAAAAGAATATGTTCGCACTTGTCTTGTTTGCCAATAAGAAAAAGTTGTCCTTCAACAACCAGGGGGGTTGTTGGAACCACTATCTATCCCCTAGAGACCATGAGAGAGAATATTTATAGACTTCATCTCCAGCTTGTCAAAGCTAGATGGATTTAGAAGCATCTTGGTCGTGGTGGATAGGTTCAGCATGTATACGCATTCATTGCTGCTCCCGCCAACTGTACTACCAAAGAAGTCGTACGGCTCTCTACAACGAGGTAAAGCTATGGGGAATACTACAAAAAATTATCATCAATTGAGAACTTCACTTTACTGGGAGTTTTTGGACCGAAGTATTCAAAATTTTGGTGTCAGACTTAATATTTTCTACAAGCTTTCATCTTGAAAGTGATGGACAAACTGAGAGGATCAATGCCCTCTTTGAGCTATATTTGTGTTACTATGTGAGTGAAAATCAACAAAATTGGCCCAAATTGCTTGATGTGGCACAAGTCTCTTTCAATTTACAAATAAGCGAAGTTGACAACAAGAATCCATTTGAGATAATCATGGGACAACAACCCATGAATCCCCTCTCCCTTTCAACCACGATGAAGGAAAAAGTCCAGCAGCCTTCAATTTTTCTAAGTCTTGGAATGAGCAAAGGGAGCTACCTCGAGCAATATTACACAAAGTCGCAAGGAGGATGAAGAAGTGGGCAAACAAAAAGTAGAGGCATATTGAGTTTAAAGAAATTGATCTTGTCCTTGTAAAACTTCTACCCCAATAAATCAAAACATTTTGAAAGGTACATATAGGGTTGATTCTAAGATACGAAGGGCCCTTTGAGGTTATGAAGCAAGAGGGAAAGATCTCTTACAAACTTAACCTTCCACAAAAATTAAAGATACATCTGGTTTTTCATGTAAGCATGGAGAAGCCTTACCATGAATTCATGGAAGAGCCTTTAAGACGAGTTTCCAAATGAGCTCCTTCAGTCGTAATCACCTCCTTCAATAAAGAATCTGAAGAAGTACTGACATACAAAGTGATCATAAGACAATCAGTGTCAAAATACAAGGAGTATCTCATCAAGTGGAGAGGATTTCCTAATATCAAAGTTAGCTAGGAGCATGAAGACACACTATGGATTCAAAGAAAAGATCCACTAATATCAAGAAAATGGAGTAATGAGGGCATTGCGATCTTAAGTGGGGGAGAGTGTCACACTCAATCATCTTCAAATAAATGGGTAAGAAAACCATGATATGTAAGATTCTAGAAAATACTAGATGGAGGAGAGCAATCCAAATAACTTTAGAAAACTCCACCGCATTCTAAAGAATATTAAAAGGAAAATCTCAAAGGAGAACTCAAGAAAAACCTAGAAAGATCTAGGGCTATGTATGTAAGTGAATGATGTAGAATTATCTAGAAACTAGACTATTCTAATGTAATATAGAAGATTCACTTAGACATAAAGGGGACTATACATATGAATCATTTGTAGCCACCCAAGAACCATCCAAGATTCCCAAGCATTCAACTATTATAATCACTTATTCTTAATGAAGTTTTTCCTTTTCCAATATTTTTACTTACTCTTCTTCCTAGAGTGCTTTATGCTTACAAGCCCAAGCATTGTGAGAGTTAGGCTGATTTAGTGCCAAGGAAGAGCGCTAAAGCCACACGAGTGACTTGAGATAAGTTGGTCTGTGCATTATACTATTATTATTTTTAATTAAAAAATAATAACGAAATTAGTGAGAATATAGTCATCGATGTATGCAGTTTCAAATTAAATAAAAAGATATAACTGAGGTCAAGAAACTAATCATTGCTAGCTTTACTTGGGAAAAAATACCCAACTTAGTTAGCCAAATTGATCTGATTAAATAAAAAAAAACCTGCATATGCATCAATTTCTAGGACTAGAATAAAGCATGTCTGCATGTCAAGTTCATGGTGCCTATACTAGAATTAATGATGGATATAACCATTTAACATATAATTTTTTTCCTTATGGATGATTCATCTAAGACAATCAAATTAAGAAGAGTCCAAAATAATGGGAATTCATTGTATTCATAGCCTCGATTCAAATCTACTATTATAAGATCATATTTTTTTTCCTCAAACTTATTAGTGAAACTCATGATCGAGTCATGATTTGGATCTTTAATAAACTTATTTATAACCAAGTGGAGTGCCATATTAATTATTTAGTAAAATCAAAGAAAGTGAATATCATCTTTATAATTTAAGTTATTTTAAATTGGTTACATATCTATTATCTAAAAATGAACTCTTCAAAGTAGTCCATTGGTGTTATCTCAAGGAAGTTCCTACGATTTATAATGAGATACTATATGATAGAAGTTGTTTCTGAGAGCATAAAAGTGATATTAGAAAGAAAACATTCTAATTCTCTTACATAATGATTAATTTTTATTGTTAAATTCTTTATATTAGAATTATTTGACAGGTTCAACCGTTTACAAGGCTGACATAAGAAGATTCTAAGTTTCGTTGGGACAAAAACTTTCAACTTGCACTTGATAACATTATACAATACTTAATGTCACCTCTATTGTTGGTTGCTCTTATCCTGAGTAGTCATCTTGTTAGCTTAGAGTAATGAGAAATGCAAGGATAATATGCTTTATTATTTAAGTTGTCATCTAATACAAGTTAAAATGAAGTATCTATTAATTAAGAAACACTAATTTGGATGACTTGATGAACATTGTCTAGATATTTAACTTTTTTTTTATGAAGCAAAAGTTAACTTTGTATAGAAAGCGAGAAGGATTACAAAATATTCTTAGGCGGCCTTACATATAGATGAGTGAGGCCATCCTAAACCTCCTTGGTGTACTTACATGAGAGAAACAAGTGGAAAATGGTTTCCTCCTCACATTTGCAAAACATGCAAATGGAAGGGAGCAGCGATCCTTTGAGTTTGAGGATATCATCAGTGGGAAGGAAGTAATGTAATGTTCTCCAAGCAAAGAAGGAAATAGAAGGCTTCATTTGAGAGCACCATAATCATTTGAAATTTCTGGACATGGAAGACAACTGAGTACTCTTCTCGAGTATGTTTAGCTAATGGGTAAGTTTCACAATAATAAGAACTAGGCTTTTTGTTAATAAAAAAATATCGATATAATTTTTTAATATAATAAAAATTAGAATGCCCAAGACGAGAATGTCATAACATAACATGACTCTCTCGAGAAAATAACTCAGATACAAGAATTGACTCAAAGGATTGTGAATGGCTAGATAATCCTTTTAAAGTGGGAGTCATAGTGAGTAGATAAAGTCCATGACACATGTTAGCACTGCCAATCATCTGTCTTAAGTCAATCACCTGAAATTGAAATAAATCAGGATTGAATTGATATATATTAGGGTTGAATTTGTTAAGACAATTCATGTCATGAGTAAGTCTACTAAATAGATAATAAACTGTAGCTAAGTTTATAAACATAAAGCCTAAATTGAATAATAAGATCCTTTTGAGTTTCACCCTTCCTCTTCCTTCCACCGATAAGAGGATGCCATTTACGGTTCTAACTGGAGCATGGTGTTTCTGCAAGAATGGAAGTATTAGAAAGCAGTGATATCACCTATCATGTGATCAGATTCTCTAGAGTGCATTATTTAAGGCTCATAATAAGAGCAACATGAGTAGATGAAAGAATACCTTGATGTGCGAGAGAGCTCATCATATTATCATAGAAGCCTTTGGAGAGCATTAAGTTGTTGCTGAATGGACTATGTTTATGAGTCTTGACTTCCTTTGATGTTTTGTTTTCTTTATTTTTCCTATCACCTTTGACTTTGTCAGGCTTCCAATATGCAATCTTTCCATAAATTTTATAACACTTATCCTTTAAATGAACAAGCTTCTTATAATGATCATGTCACAGTTTGTTTCTCTTTGATTTGTTGCATTTAGATGATTTTTGAGTATATATAAAATTGAGTCGTCCATATTTAATGTGGTGAGATTGCCGGCATCACAGTTTTATTTCTGTTCTCTTCCTTTCATATTTCAGCAAAAGTTTCATGAATTAAGGGAAGAGATTTTGCTCACATGAGTTTTCCTCTGACTTCAATTATTTCTTATTGAGTTCTAGAAGGAAATTGAAGGTTCTGTTCTTTGCAATAATGGTTTTTAAAAGGGTAAGTTCTTGTCAGCTCCTTCATGTGTTTGATACATATCTTGCTGGAGCCAAAATCTAGGAGTGTTGAAGTATTGAGTAACATTCAACTCACCCTACCTCATGTCATGTAATTTAACTTTAGTGAAACAACTCATGGGTAATAGAACATAGGTTAAGACGTGACACGAAGACTTCTCATATTTAGTTTGGTTTCATGACGAGCATTTATTGAGAGGTTGTTTGATGGAGAAGTAAGTACAGAGAGAGTAAGGAGGATATACATATGATTTTTATTGAATTAGAAAAAGCTTACAAAAAGGATAAAAGAAAATTTTTTTGGAGAGTTCTAGAAAACAAAGGTGCTGATACAACTTACATTCAAGTCATTAAAGACATTTATACTAGAGCTCTTAATTGTGTTCAAGGAGAAGGATGATTGAACTAGTATTTTCCTATTTTAGCTATATTACATTGAGGATTAGCTTTAAGACCATATCATTTTGCTTTAGTGATGGATGGCCTTGCTGGACATATACATGAGGATGTACCTTAGTGTGTGATTTTTTTTTATGATATCTTTCTTGTGGATAAGACTAAAGATAGAGTTCAAGAAAAACTTAAGTTTTGGAGGTCTACATTGGAGTCTAAATACCTTCGTTTAAGTAGATCTAAAATTTAATACATAGAATGTAAATTTAGTAGTAGTAGCTCAAGTGATAGAGTTGCAATTATGAGTGATCAAATCATTAAAAGGTGTGAACTTTTTAGATATCTCAGGTCTATTGTTCAAAATTATGGTGATATAGATGAGGATGTTATTAGTAGAATTAAGGTTGCTTGGTTGAAGGAATGCATCAAGCCTATTGTGTTATAGAAAAGTAATGCTTACATTTAATAGAAATTTTTATAAGGTGGTGGTGAGACCTATAATGCTTTTATGACACAAAATGTTTGCTTTCAAAAGAGAAGCATAAAACAATGTTATGTGTTACTAAGATGAGAATGCTTAGGTGGATGAGTGGCTTGACACTTAGAGACAAAATATGAAATTAATTTATCAATGAAAGGGTTGTTGTAGCTCTGGTTGCAGACAAGATTAAAAAGAGTTGTCTTAGATGGCATGGTAACATTAAACATTAACCATCTGATGATCTGGTTATGAGAGTAGTTGTTTTAAATTCAACTTATGTTAAGAAAGACAGAGGTAAACCTAGAAAGACTTTGGCATAGTATTTAAAAAATAATCTTAATAAATTAGAATTAAATGAAAATATGAAACTCAATAAGACACAATGGAGAAAAAGGATTCATGTAGCTGACCCCACTTAGTGGAATATAGGCTTCTTCTTCTTCTTGTTGTTATACAAGTAGGGAAGTTTTCTACCATGAATAGATTTCCCTTTTAGCATTCAAAATTTCTTTTATTGATGTGTACAAGAGGATGTTTTTCCTAATTTATATGGCCAAGAGTTTACAAGCCATGACATGACCTTATGATCTTCAATATTTACTGTTCTATGTTTAGGATCAATAAATTTTGGTGCAGGATATTTCTTGATAAGATGTTTATCTTTTCTTTTACCATAGATATACATGAACACAAATTAAGATAATTAGATGAAATTATTTCCATGTAGTTTGTATTTGGTGATACAAAAAGATATTTTAGATGCCACAAAACCAAATATCCTAGGTTTAGTTTTATAAGTAACAGCTGAAGAGGAAGAAGTACTTTTCATGTCATATTTGGTCAGGATAAGGTATCAACAGGAAGGAATTTTAGAAGGGAGAAATCATTTTTAGACGGACACAAGAATTCTACTAAAGAAAAAATTGATTTGTCATTGACACATAATTTTTAATAGTGACAAAAAGAAGATGTCGTCTGCGAGAGGATACAATATAGGAGCTGGACATATGAGATGCAGTCGTAGGTATTGGATTTTCATTAGAGAGAGAAAAAAATGATAGGGTGTCACAAGTATAGTATTTACACCAAGATAAAGTTCAACTGGAGAGAGAAAATGCAGGTGAGAAATACTCAATATAGGATTCCACCAGAGTGAAATTCCTAGGATTCATGCCAGAGAAGAGATTGTTGATCGGGAAGTTGCTGATATATTTATCTAAAGAAGAGCTAGGGCTCTGATACCATATGAAATTTAAGAGGAACTTTCTTTGAAGAAAAATTCTCAAATCTTCTCATTAAAACACAAGCAAATAACAAATATATATAGCTCAGACTAACCCTCATATAATTGGAGGGAAATTCAATGAAAGAAAAAAAAAAACACAATAATAGATAATTAAGGGAGAATAATTTCTCCCCCTAAAATGTAGCAGCTGGCCCACGATTCTTAAACTGTTGGTGGGCCCATGTGGTCCACCATTATGTGCATATAAAAAATACTAGATTTGAGCTTCTTACCCACATTTGTAGTGCTCAACTTAATTTTAATGTTCGGGTTAATTCATTTCCTCTTGCTATTATGTAAGTCCCCACATCTTGAGCTGTTTTTGACCTTGTGTCATAGGATTAATGTTTCATTAGCAGATTAATTCTTCTTGGAGACTAAAGAAGGGAAGGAATTATCGAATTCTAAGAGGCTTAGTAGCAATCCAACTCTTATATATGTAGGCTTTAAATTTTAGAGTAAGTTGTTTTATTTTGAATTTCAAAGCAATTAATCCTTGAAAACTAAAATTTGAAATGCATATAAAATAAGATCAATTATTTTAATCAAAAGTTTTCTTAACAAAGTAAACCATGAAACTACTTATTTTGTTATTAGAACCATTATTGAATGATGTTTTTTTATCTACTCAGATGATATACATTATTCTCATTATCATATCTGATCTCACAATAGAAAATTTGAACTTTTGCATGGTTCACATTATTACTTTGGTTCACATTATTACTTTCCCATGAAAGCAATTTTGTAAGTGTAATTATGTAAAAAGGGTTAGGAGTACGATAGTAGTGGGCAAAAACATGATAGCCCAAAATTAAATAAACCTATGTTTTGCCTTTAAGAATTTATTATAGAAATCATACTAACTCTCGGGCTTCAAGCCATTGGGAAATTTTAATTTATTATGTCTACAAATGTTTTGCTGCGTTTCATGACTTGGGACACAACGTCGATTAGTAGATATTCTCTCTAATCAACAACACAATAATTGATATTTTGGCTTTGAGAAGTAATTTTAGTTTTGGAAAATTAAACTAAAACACAAGAAAATTTTTTAAGATTTGTATATTAAGAAAATTTTACAAATTAACAACTTTTCACTCATCAAATAGGCCGTGCAATAGGATTATGTTTTGTAGAAAAATAGTCTGGCCAATTAAACAAAGGGGGTTTCCATCACTTTTTTATGGATATTTAATTATGTAAAATTATATCTAACACACTTGAAGATATTAGAACAATATTAATAAAGAACATATATATAGGAAAAAGGCTGCCTAGGTGTACTTAAAGAGTAACACCCAGTAGCAATTCATTGAAAAAGAACTATGCTTTTACATATAAAGGGAAAATGTAAAAGAAAAGGTAAATTAGGTATATATATATCTCTGTAAACACACAAGTATATATATATATATATAATCCTATCTACATAACATGAAGATCAGGAATGGCCAAACTATCCCCATGTAATAGAAAAGATAAATGAGAAGAAGGAGAGTTTCCAACTGAAATTTTTTCTGTGTTCCTCCCCATGACAGCCAAACAATGTGCAAGACCATTACCTTCTCTGTGTATATGATTAAATTTCATCCTTCCACTGTTTAAAACCTGCTGCAATTTGTTTAACTACCTGAGAATATACAAAGAGGGAGCTTCTTCTTTCTATAGTATCCTGATACAAGTGATGGAGTCAGATTCTACAATCAAATGACTGATCTGACAGTGATAAGCAAACTTTATAGCCCACTAGATTGCAATCATCTCAGTCTCCAATGCATCATAAGCCCAAGTTGGAGAAGAAAAATACAAAATGCATTTCCCTTGGGAGTTTCTAAAAACTTCCCCAAAACCTGATGACTCCATGGTATAGCTGCCATCAGTGTTAACTTTCACCCAACTTGCAGGAGGGGTCCAAAGAATTAAAATGGACTTGAGGTTCTGCTGAGCTTTGGTACTTGGCATCCAATTCTTAAGAAGATTGGGGAACTGGGAACTGCTGGTGTTGGGTGTTGAATAATTTTCTGGATATAAGAGGTGCAGTTGAAAACCACAGACTTGACAAATGGCTTAAGATCCTCATACTTAGCTTGGTTTCTGCTCATCCATATAAACCAAGCAACTAAACAGGGAATAACCAGTAGATTAGCTTCTTGCCAGTCCCTCCAGCAACAAAAAATCTTATTCCAGCATACTTTAAGAGTATCAATTTTAAGTTGTGTCAACAATCCAGACCAAATACTTTGAGAGAAATCACATGTGAAAAATAGGTGCTCTAAAATCTCTTCCTCAGCATTACAAAGATAACAGCAAGAGGGTCCCCTCAGGCTTTTCATTTTCAAGATATCATCAGTAGAAAGCAAGGACAACCACAGTCTCCAGCAGAAAAAAGACATTGAAGGAGTTAACCACTTACCCCAAATGGCTTTCCCCCATAATACAGGTTGCGATTGGTAGAACTTTTGATAAATAAATTCTGAGAGTTTCTGTGATGAAGGTTGTTTGGTAATGAGTCTATCCTTTTGATCAGAAAAGAAGGAAGTGTTCTTCACGAATTGAATCTGTTGATTGTTGAGAATGGTATTCAGCAGGCTGCAATGCCATTGGTCATCAGACCAATACTCTTTCGCATGAGCTTGATAATTGGAGTTTTAGGTGGAGCACATCAGCTTTTCTCCATTCCAAACCCACTTGTCTAACCATAAATTAATTTGCCCCTCCTAATTCCCATATGAAAAGCTCCTCAGCGTGGTTTCTGATTTCCAAAAGCTTAATCCAAATTCTTGAATCACCCAATTTTTTAATAACAAGATTTGGGTGTACAGACCTGCAATACTTCCCCATCATATAATGAGCCCAAAAACTACCTTGGGCCCTAAAGTTTATCCCTAATTTGCAAAAAATTATAAATCTTAAGTGTTGAAAATCTTCACAACACAAACCTCCAACATGAAGAAGCTTACAGAGCTTTTGCCAAGGTAGCCAATGGAATTGTTTCTTCTATCCAACCCACAAGAACTTATTAAAAATTCTTCCCATGAGAACTTGAGTACCTTTCTTCATGGTGAACATTTGGAGGGCATAAGAAGGGATAACAGTCAAGGTACTTTTGAGAAGAGTGATTCTCCCCCTATTAGAAAGGAAAGAATTTGTCCAGCAGTGCAGTTGGCTTTGATCTGATCAATAACTTCATTAAATTGAGTTTTCTTGGTCCTGCCTTTGATTAACTGTACTCCAAGGTACTTGATTGGCAAAGAAGCAAGGCTAAACCCAGTAAAATGGGTAATCCAATGTTTGATATGTTGAGTAATATTAGTGCTAGCAAAAACTTGACATTTTTGTTTATTTAATTCCATACCTGAAGCATGCTGAAAATTTTTGAGTCTCTGATATAAAGCTTTATATATATATGCTAAGCGATCAACTCTCTAATGGCTAGTTTTAATAGAAAATACTTCTTATTATTGGGAGGGATAATTAACCATATAAAGTTACTTCAGGAAATCTCAAGCACCGTATCTTAAAGTCCACACAAAATGAGGATAAAAGCTCGATGTGACGACTTCTCTATAATCTGACATGTCTTTTAAAAATTTAATCGGAAACCTCATGCGAGAACTCTCATCATGTCGAGAGGGGGTCGGGGAATGAATTTTGTAAGTCAACAAAGCACAAATATTGCATTATAAGTCTTTTAGAAAATGTTTATGATATAAGTAGTGCTAGTTCATTTTAATCTTTATAAATTAATTGCGAGATTATAAAAGATTGTTGTGAAATCATTTTAATCTTTATAAAAACTATTCACTATAATTATTAACTACAAGCAATATAAATCACAATCTTGATTTAGGTTTATAAGGCTCTGTTTGACGCAGCTGCAACTTCCCTACCCCAGAAAGCTGCTACGGGGAAGCTGACTGACTATTTGTTGCAGCTCTGTGAAAATAGCTGTGGGTCAGTTGTTTTTAGAAAAATGACCATTCTACCCCTATTTAGTAAAATTGTTTAAAACATAAATGTGACAACTATATATTTGATAATTCAGAAACAAAAATTCGTTTCAAAACAAAACAAAAATTTAAATACACAACTCACAGTGAGTATCAAGAGTGCAAGAAAAAAATACAAGAAATATTAAATTACATTTAATAAAATGATTAAATTGTTTTTAGCATGCAAACTGTGTATGTCTCGTGCCACAAAGTCCTCCAGTGAAACTGTCAAATCCCGAGTTTGAGAAGAGGAGTGAAGGTTTTAGCAAGGGTGCAAATTTGTCTGTCACATATGCAAGAACTTAAGAACCGTCGGCATGCATTTATCTCTTCCAAGGGTAAGTATGATATGAAAATTTTGAGAAGAAGAGTGAGGATTTTAGCAAGGTTTTATGGGGCTTTTTTTGGTAGCAAGATTTGAGCGTCAAATATAGAGGAAAACAATAATATCGATTTTGAGCAAGATAGTAAAATGTGAATATTAATTTCGGTTAAGAAACAGGAAAGCAATAGTATTCTAAAGAATGAAGATTCAACCATTAGCAAACTCACCTTCCTCAAACGGCTTGATCTCAGCCTCAACTGGATCAATGGTAATATACCACCGGGCTTGGGCCACCTACAACAGCTCAAGTATCTCAACCTGTTCAATGGCACAATTCCTATCTGATTGAGAACAGTAAAGCTTTACAAATCGAGCTTACAATCAATTGGTGAACCAATGTAAAAAAGGAAAACGAAGTGCTCAAAATAGGTAAAAAAGGGAAAACGAAGCACTCGAATCAGCTAGGGGAAGCTGGCGAAGCACCACGGAGAGATCAACGCTTGTAGAGGGTCCGCGGGGGACTTCGCGAGAGGCTAGGGCAGTAGGGCAGAAGAGACGATGGAGCTCGAGGTCGGCTTCGCGAGACGCTTGGGTAGAAGAGTCGAGGGTAGAGATGTGGTTTGAGGGGCAAAGTCGATATTATTCCGTCGAGGACGCGGGCCGCGGGGACGAGCTTTCTGACGAGTTTAGCGTCACCAGCCCGCCACCGCTTCTTTCAAATGGAAAAAAAAATAAAGCGATCCCAAACCGAGCTTAAATCACAATATTTTTTCATGCAAAATGAAAAATGACTCTAATAATAAAAAAATAGCATATAAATTGGGTAGAACTTAGAATAGCTAATAAACGCTAAATTATCCGTGTAATGATCATTACTCATTAGATGAACGTAGATATAACCCCAAAGCAGATGATCTATGAGAAATATGAACACCTAGGATCCTGAGTTTTTTGTATGATCGTCTCTCAGAACATCTTCATCCATATCCGGCAGGAGAAGAAATTCCCTACCAATCCATTTGTCAATATCAAAACCATCATTAAAGTGTGAACCAATATCCCACATCTCAGAAAGTCCAATTTCATCACCTGGAACTACAGGATTGATGCAGAAAATATTGTCCCTCACATCATGCTCAGAATTAAAACTACGACCAGCTTCAAAATCTACATCCCAGAATTCTTCCTTGCAACCAATTTCTTCTACGACATTGACAGCTGATGCAAGGTATTCGGTATGGCATTCCTTATCACCTTGAATTTCTCCTACACTTTTACTATTAATTTTGTCAATCTGCAGCACCGGTTGAGCAGAACACTTGCCTAAAGAAAAAATAGATGCCTTGGCCATTTCTTCTGGTGAAGATACATAGAAGTCAGCTGAACCAAGACTAGCATCTTCCCCTGAAATCATTATATTTTTCCACTTGATAGAAGCATTTTGGTTAAAAGATGGTTCTGTCATTTCAAGTGGCTTATTGGAGCTTCCATCCTTTATCATAAGAACAGGACCACGTTCAACAGACATGGCTTGCAAAAGATGATCAGTTTGTTGTGTTTCTGAACTAGATTCCAAATCTTGAAGAGCAAAAATAGAATCCGGCTCGCAAAAGCTTTGCCTATATTTGACAATTTGCCGTGTTCTCGACTTGTTCATACAATCTTCACTAGGCTGCTCGTACTCGAGAGATGCTTTTGTCGACCTCACAGAAGAAATTTCTCTCAGTTTTTTGGACTGTTTAAGCTGCATCAAAAAAACAGGATTTCGGAGCACCTTGACCCAGAAAGCTATCATTTGTTTTTGTCTCAATTCTGCTGATTGCAACCTACGATTCAGATTATCCATCTCCTTAATGGTCACAAGGTGTTCCTGTTTCATTTTCAAAACCTCTTGCATCAGCATATACTTCTCGCTTCTCAGTTTCTGAAGTTCATCTTCAACTCCCAAAAGCTCCATCCCCATTGAAGAACCTAAAAATGGAACTTTAGGCTGGACGCGAGGTGACCTCCGTCTATTTATATTTCTCAGCAGTGTTCTTTTACCACGTAAGAATTCTTCATTGGCAAACTCCAATCGATCACCATCAATCTTGCGGAAACCCTAAAATGTCTTTGTTAAGTTAACAACAGGTATTGGAAAAGACAGGAGAGGGTTCTACAGTAGAAAAGTAGGCAGAAAGGCACCACTGCAAAACAATAAAAATCCACTAAAAACTAAAGATCTTGAAATAAACTGCAATTTGAATACATGCGCACAAATGAATGGCAATGTGTGTAAATATGAAAATTTAGGTGTGAGATATGTAAATACATAAGTATTGTGTGCTATGTATGTAAATGTCCCAATAAAATAATGCAAAATGTAAATACAGAACAATGAAATAACGCAAAATGTGAACACATTGTTCTGTTTGTATACTGACTCGGCACAGCTGGCAGTATTGAAAAAATCGAGCGTTGTCAAGAAATGAGAAAAGGATCATTATCACGCAGTGTTTATAACATGTACATTTAGCCGTTCAAATTAAATAGATTGTAAAAATGGCATGACTTAGCACGGTGAAGCGAGGACAGAGATGGATTAATACCAGTTATAGTCATAAAAACAATGAAAATTTCAGTAAAAACTGGAAGTATGATGACCTTTATAAAGACCATTTCTAACAAAATGTACGCATTTCAGAAAAAATAAAATCTAAAATCTATATTTATCTGCAATGACAACTACATAAACTATTGCCATCAACTCTGCCTAGCGTAGACCAATGATTTTACAAAGCATTGCATTCTGTCATGAACTCATTTGACAACCTTTTAATTGGTTCGCAGCTGTACTATATCATAAAAACTGCGTTTTCAAACTGATTAGAGATTCATATATCTCCAAATGAACAGTAGGGTTCTGCTACAAAACAAGAAGCAAAGTAATCATTGCTATGAAAAGGTATGAGAAGTGCCAACTTAAAAGAGGTCATAATTTCATGTAGAGATAAGCAGGTCAGCTAGCACACAAAAATAAAAGTTTTTTTTTTGGCTAATACTATATTGCATAATCAATGGTAACTTACATTTTTTTTAAAAAAGGTAACTGGATATTAGCATGATAAATAGTGACTTTAGTTCATTTGCAAGCCAACTCTGAAAAATTCAAGCTTCAGGAAGGGGGAGGAGAAGAATCTCAAAGCAATGGGAGCTAGTTCTTTTCTTCTTTGATGCCCTGATCCCTAAAAAGGAGTATTTCAATGCTCAAGCAGAGTCATTTAGCTATCTGTTAATCCTAATATCATAAGGAATTGAAATAGGTGAGGTGTTTGATTGCAACAGGTAGTTTAAGTTGTATCATGCTTAATGTGTGTATGTGTGTGTGTGTGTGTGTGTGTGTGTGTATAAGAGAGTCAGAGCGAGATAGATCACACAAAATAATATGAAACTTCTGTGCAGGGCAGTAGAAGGTTTCGTTAATCGCAACTAAGCTAAATGCTGACAAGGGTATGAAATAGAGGAAACATCCCAAAAGTAGCATTAAGGCATAGCTAAAGTACCTAGTTATGGTTAAGAAGTAATATGCTGTGTACAAGAAAAGAAAGCCAAACAACAAGTTAAAAAAGGTTAGTTATAACCAAAAGAATAAAATAAAAAAAAGCAAAGTCTTATTAACACAAAAGATATTTAGATAATGAGATTCATTACACAACTGAATACATTCGAGCAATCAAGTTTTTAACATTCTACTTTCTATTCCACCTCTTATTAATATTTTGTCCAGGATCCATTAAATATATGAAAACAAACCAAACAATACACATACTCCCTATCGGCAGGCTTTCAAGCAACATCAATATGATCCCTTGATGTTGCATAATTATAACAAACTAAAATAACTTTTCCCACTCAATGCTTTCTTCATTGGAGCGACAGAGTTCAACCTGACTCTTCAAGAATGTGCATTCTTAGATCCTGAAAGCCTATTTACACCATCATAATTTCACATATTTTGTTCTTTCAGTTTCTTCTAACATGTAATTTTGTCATTTTAATATGCATAAACAATCATTTTTTAAAATAAACTTGGTTAAAATTTGAAGAATACAAACCATATTTACTAATCACTTCCAGATGAAAATCATTATCATACTGCTTTCATTGGCTATCTTTGGCTCAAGCTATATAAAAAAAAAAGAAAAAAAAAAAGTTCATTTTGCTTCGTTCTCAATTAAGCTTTATAACAATTCATGCCTATTGGGTGGGGTGAGAAAAAAACATCAAATGCTGCATTTCTTGCGCACACACGTACACAGATACATAACGTATTTCAACTAGAGTTTGAAAATAAAGTGGCAACCAAGGAGCAGCAAACAAGGAGACAGATAATGATAATGGAGGCGATTACTGGGTGTGATTATTAAAGTTTGAAAAGGAACTTACATTAGAAATGCATGAAGCATACAACTATGGGAGCAAAAAATCTAATAATAGCAATCCAATAACAGTAACAAAAAGAGATGAAAATGAAAGAATCAACAGAATGAGAAAAGCGATGATTTTGGCTGGGAGCAAAAAATCTAATAATAGCAATCCAATAACAGTGACAAAAAGAGATGAAAATGAAGAAATCAACAGAATGAGAAAAGCGATGATTTTGGCTAGAAAGAGAGGAAAACTAATCGCTGTTCAAGATGATTGGCAGTGACTTGACGGAAGAGATGACCTATGGCTATCCAATAAAGAAACTGCCAAAAAGTTAGCAAGCAGAGGGGCTGGACAAGCTATGTGAGCTGCAGTACGGATGGATGTGCATAAACACAATGTTTAAGGAGTGGTAAAGTTGGAGTTAGGAGATCAATGAGATTTGTCAGGTACATGACAATGGGCGACAACATACATGAAGCTAGCAGCCAAGAGAAATGCTGCTATGAGAACTTAGGACAGATGGAAAAAATAATGATGCGGTATAATGCGGTGAGCTAATTTTTCAGATGAATTAGTTTGTATCAGGAAGAAGGTGGTTGTAGCAGTTTTAGAGAAGGAAGAGATATTGTCAGGGTGAAGGAGTTAGGTCTCTCAGCTTAGGTGTCTTGGGAGGAATTTTAAGAAATAGGGAGAGAGAATTAAGATAGAGCAGAGCCGCATGGGATTGCATCTCTGATATGGCGGTAGAAAACGTCAAATGCTAAATTTTTATTTTATGATTGGTCATGATAGAAGAAGCTTGACTATATGTTGCAAAGAGAAGATAACAATAAACGGAAAAAAAAGAAAAAGATATATCCTCAATAAAAAAAAATCAATTCTAATAAAAACGATTGTGTTTCATATATACTAAAGAAAAAGTTGTGAATGGCCGAATTTCCCTGCAGAAAGTTGGGCCACATTTTCAGTCTCCTTTAACAGTTCATTAAAAAAAAGTCTGGAAAACAATATATAAAGACAAAAAATGCAACAAATCTCCCCACATTGGGCTTTTCCAGCAGGATAAATAAATTATCCACTGGATTCCACTGTACAAATAAATTATCTAAATACTAAAAAACTACTCTAAACGCTTCCAAATAAAGTTTTGCCTACCACTCAAATGCAACTAATCAGGACTCCACTATATATGTAATTATCTTGATACTAAAAAAGTACTCGAAACGCTTCCAAATAAAGTTTTACCTATCACTTTTTCTGCGTGAAGATTAATATCAACGATCTATTATGAATTTCATGCCTCAGTAAAAAGAACACTAGGATTTCTTCACCTGCAGAAATAATAGTTTATTTTGCTTTGTTCATTCTCAACAACAGATTTTACCACTTTCTATGTAAGCAGAACAAAATGAAAGAAAACTTTTGAAGTAGAACAGTTTTAGGAATAATATTTCTACGTTCAAAAAAGAGTGATATTATCCTATCTCATAGCATGTTTAAGCCCATTATCAGGTCCCAAAGTAATTGACTGAAACACCTCAAACAAAAACGACTTATCTAATATATCTATCAGGACAGGTTTTATAAGCATGATAAATGAATTATACATTAGCTCCCACTGAACAGATAAATTAAACACAGTACTGTAACAGTCCAGTAAGATGTACAGTAAGAAAAAGCATCAGGGATAAGGGTATGGGCAGACAACTGCGAAGAGAAGAGAACCTGGTATGGGCAAATAAGTGGTTGCATCGTCATAAGTTTTACCACTTACCGGTAAGATCGTATCCATTATCCACAGAGTAATCAACGGCATCAATTTCGTGCATCATGCCATCATCGAGCTACTCATGCAGTCAACAGCGGGACAGACGATGACACTGCCACTGTAGAAGTTACTGGAATCACGCCGTCCACGTTGATTTGAGAAATTACATGAATACACACTTGTTCCATAGCTCATTTATTTGTGTTCAAAACAACCATTCTCACTCTCGTTACATAGCTCATTCACTTGTGTTACAGACAACTATTCTCAATCAAAGTACAAAAAAAAAATTACATATACAGACCGCTTACAACAATACAAGGAGCTAGGAAATACAATTTCATCATACAAAAAACGGATAATAAGAGAGTGATTTAGGGAAGGGAAATAATAATATACATCATCAAAAAGTAAAGACGTCCTCAGCTGCGTCTTCAAAGTATTGGCAATGTTTAGATTCAAAAAAGGAGGGGGAAAAAAAACATTAACAAATGAATAAACCAAAACAGTGAGCTACTAAACAAGCAAATGAATAGCTGCAAATAAATGTTGAAGAACCAGATTGGGGAAACTATTTATGATACCCACATAAGTATTTAGCTGACGAAGAAAGCTCGAGAAATTGCTGTGCTTGAAATGCCGAGGTAGAACTATCCGCGAAAACTCAATCGGATCCCACACCACGAAGCTTTGACCAGCCGGGCTCCAGGAGACGATGCGATCCAGCGATGGGTCATTAACGATCTCGTACGTCTTCGAAAGGAACGGAGTAATCGGAGATCTCAACAGCAATTCCAGAGGCCTTGGAATGTCCACTACTACTCCAGCGCACGAAAATGATTCGGCGGAAGGAGAAAGAATATTGAGTGACTTGTTAGAGACACCCTGCAAGCATTCTAACTTTGGTTCCAGTGTGGGGGATGACGAAGAAGGGGTGACTTGAAATGGCGTCGATTGAGAAGAAGAGGAGGAGGGGGCGGCACAATCAATAAATTGAGAAATGGTGGGATATTGGGTCTCGATCAATCCAGAGGAAGAGCAAAATGAGGAAGCATCAAAGGAGGCAGAAGCGGTGGAAGTAGGAGGAGAGCGAGACAGGGGTGAAGAGCAAGAGGAAGGAAAGGAGGGAGTTTGAACCAGATTAGGCAGCATAGTCTTGCTCGGGTCCATGAATGGGAAAGTCGACGAAAATGAAGCACCGACCAGACCGAGGATTAAAAAAAAAATCTAACAAGCGACCCTTGCGATAGAAATTGTTGCGATATGTGGTTGTTTCAGCTTGGGGTTTATTTATAGGCTTGGATGATAACTGCAGAAAACAACCGCCTTACTGTTTGTTGCCTATGGGAGAAGAAATGAGATATTTTTTAGCGCCATAAAACAGTCATGCCGGAATATCTAAAGTCTAATTTAAAATAAGTATATATATAACCTATATTAAAAGAATAACTAGACACTATTATACTACGAGCCCCAACTATCTCTCATGCGCCTAAGAATTCGAGTACCACACCCTACACTCGGTCCGACCAACTGATCTAAGATGAGACTAAGATATGTATTGATCATAATATATAATTAATGCATAACTAAAGCATAATTTATTCAATAGATTTTTAAGGCAAGTACAATAGTCAAAAACTTTCAATGTCAATTTTTTGGATCACAATTCTAAAATTTTAATCCAGCGATATAAATAAAATCTTGATGGGAGTTTAAATATTGTTATCCAGGCAATTGAATATGTTAAAAACTTCACAAGATTATCTGAGTAATCAATTAGTTTTTGGCTCGTGTGCTTATAGTGAGGATGAGCATCCTAGCCACGGAAACCTAACAAACTCAAATTTCTCAATCCTAATTTCAATAAAGCTTTTAAATATTTAAATGATTTTATATGACAAGAGAATTAAAATAAAGTGTTCGAAGAAGCATTTAAGAATGTTGGTTGGAGTAACAAAAATTTCACTAAAAAAAGTATAATAAATTTTATTTTAAAATAAAAAGGGATTTAAAATGAGGAATACATTATATATTTGAAAAACCTTACAGTTCTATGAGATAATTGACACCAACATTCACGGTTGTCCGACCATCACCCTCATATACCAACACCCAAAATCACCTGATTCTTATATTATGATAGCGACATCACTCGATTGTGATCGCTGAATAACATTTTACATTCAAAATACTTAGAGACAAGTATGTTACGCTAGGAAATCTATCTATACACATATAGTTCATGATTATTAGAGAGCATGCCAACATTAAAGAGGTAGGCATGACAAAACTAAATTCCTTTGTGCCCCTCCTTGACCCCCCTATTGTAAGGCACGGGGTATAAGTTAGTTTGATTCTATAATTTTTTATCAAATAGGCACAAATCTCATGATTAATTGTATCCCAAGTTAGTTAGATACTTATGGATAACTCCTCACCAAGAATGTTTAATCACGATTTAAGGGTTTTACAAAAGAAAGAAAATAGAAAAAAGAAAAATATTTAAGGACTTCTTCTATACAAGGGAGATAAGGAAAGGTTCATATTTGTTATTTGCATATAATCTTCATGAAAAGGTAAAGCTTCATAATCAAATGAGAGGAGATAATGGTAACTTGATTGTCAAGGTTGACCTAGATGTATTTGTGCTAATAGTCTATGAGAAAAAAATAGACCAATGGTGAAAGAGCTTGCTCGACATCAAACCCTGGAATTGCGATTAATAAAATCACCTCCATAAGAGACTAATTTTTTTATGTAAATTATGGAGAACTACTTGAACTGTGGGCAAAATTAGGCCTATTGTTAAGGGATCCTTCCTAAATGCCAACTTGCATAGGAAGGGTTTAACAAGGTTGTTGTTAAGACTTACACCATTAACTTAGGGTACCCTTCTAATTTCTCTTAAATTCATTAAAATCTATGAGCCTATGATTCAATTTAATGAACAAATAAGATGACTAGAAGGAGGTATATTCATTTTGAGGAATGACACCAAGAATGTTGTAAGCCTAGATCTACATTTTGAAGTGATAGAAGCCATGCAATAAATATGCATCTTCTAGATTATTGCCGACAAGGTAAGAACATGTGTTTCTTGATGATATAGACCAATAGGATTCCACCGTTCATTCCCATTTTTGTTTTCCCTGAAATGGCTTTCTCGACATCCATGCCTTTTCATACCCCCCTTTCTAGTTCATCTTAGCTTAGAGAAAAAAAGGAAGAAAGAAAAGAGTGAAGGTGGAAAAAATTAAGAAGAAAAAAATAGCTGTGAAGATATTTGTATAGAGAAATTCTTGCAACAAAAATTAAACGATAGCAGTTCAAAGTAAATCAGAGCTTACTCAACTTATAAAAATTTATAAGGAGTCCCTATAGTAAATACTTAGAAAAAATCATATTTTTTTTATCTGTGTTCAAAGAGACCTCCTAGAATGACATATCCTCGTGGTCAATTACATCATGAAAAATACTTAGAAAAACTCATGATAAAGGGAGTTATGTTAGCATAAGTCCTGAAAGATAGGTAACGAAGGAGATTTTTGGCGGTCCCAATAGAGAAATTCATCTAACTGTTAAATCAGAACTAGGCCACCAAACAAAGTGTGAATCATTGTATCCTGGTGGGTTTTAATAATTGAGTTGAGAGGGCTTATGGTACTCACCTATAAAAGACTTGATAAGGGAAATGACTGTGCTCATAGAGGTAGATCAATAGGTAGGTCAGAGAAAAATCTTGAAAGGTAGAGATAGCCTTGCAGGGGCTTCATAGACCCTCCTCCGAGACTATTGGGACCCTAAATCTACTAAACTATGAAGTTCGTCGACCTAACCCAACTAGGGATCAATTAGTCTGCAACCTGTGTAATGCACATCGAAGCAATCCAATAAATCTAATGTCAAAGGAAAAAATAAATTTTGAAGCTCTTATAACTCTATCTATACCAAAGTGGTAGAATATGGATTATACTCCAAAGGTATGGAAAAAAAAACCTACACAAGAAAGAAGAAAGAACAAATAACTTAGCTACAAAGCTAAACCACCTTATGAAGGGCTTATAATGTCGTATGGATCGAGAAAGCCTCAACACCCTATGTCGTACTAGACTACCACCTAATCATATAAAATGTATGTTGAGCTAGTCAAGTTGAAAAGTATAGTACTTTTTTTGGGATATGTAGTATGTAAGAAATTGTCTAAGACATCTTAATCATGTAGGCCTAATTAATATGCAAGGGGATATATCCATGCATTTTCAAATCATTTTAAAACTAGCCCAAAGGCCATGCAGAAAAGAAAAGAAAGGAAATAAGAATACAAATAATAAATTATTAAATTTTTAATCCTGAATTTTTATTAAGATAAATCTTTTAAGATTAAATTTTATAACAAAAGCTTTTTTTCTAAAGATCCTAATGTTAATTGTATCAAGACAAATAATAAACATAATAAAGAGTGAACACATATAAGGTGCAATAATGAACACACTCAATAAAAAAAAAAAAATCATAGGCCGGTTACCACTCAATCGACATCGTATTCCAAAAAAAATAAAATGATGGTCAGGCTGTGCATATACATACCTAATTTTAGAATCATACAAAAAATATATAATGTAAAATAAAAGATAGAGGTATGAGCAAACAACTCTAACTCCTCTCCACGTGGTCCTTACTCCGATCTTTTGGACTGGGGCTCTTACCTTATTTCCAGTATTGACTCTTTTAAGGGAATCTAAAAGTCATAGGAAAAAAGTAAGAAAAAGAGACATGATCTACAAAATAGATGTTAGCATGAGCTATCTCATTCATCTTATAGAAGGTTGTATCTAATTGGAAGAGAGCTACGCAATAACTACAAATAAATTGTTAAATTAAATCATTAAGCTCATCCCTATTGAATATAGTACCCTACAAGGAAAATCTTCCTTAGCATGCTAATACACAAGTCACAAACTCAATGATTTATGCAAAAAAGCACATAAAGTCTACAACAACCAACACACACCAAAGAATAATAGTTGTGTATGAAAATCTCTAATTACGCCCTAGCCCTATTTCTAAATAAGAACTATAAGGTGTTACTTGCACATACATCTACATGTCAGTTGTGTAGTGTGGGGAAAAGGGTGTTCTTATAGGTTTTTAAAAGTATCACAAAGCTTACCTTATCCCAAGCATCTAAATGAATTAACACTCATTTAAACAAGCGATGATTGTTTGCTCCGGCTTATGCTTGCAACAATCCTACAAGATCTGGTAATAATAGAATAACTCATATTACTCATCCAAATGTGCAAAGGAATAATGATTGTTTTATTTTTATCACTTTAAGTAATATTAAGAGTCATTCGAGTACTGTTAGTGAAATATTGACTCAGGGACCAAGATCTTCATAGTGCAAATAAAAACAGGGGCTTAGAAAAGTATAACCTAACGTGTTTAGTACCAGACATAAGAAATGCATAAAGCATATCATGAAAAGATTGTGCCTTAGGGAACAAACCTCAAAGACACTTATAGTAGATCGAAACTCCTTATACGAAGATAAAATCAAGAGTACATACAAAATACATAATCAAGAGCTTTAAGAGAATGAACCCCAAAGCTCTAACTCAAGTTTCATATGTCATAAAAATGATAAAAAAGGAATGTATACAAATGTAGATCAACATGAAAGAAACACATGTGCAATGAAATTCATGCTTATGAATGCATAAATCACTTCTTCTACCATCATAAAGAGGAAAATATGATGTCATGAATATGACTTCATAGAGCAATCTCTTGGATCTAGAAGTAAAAAAAGACGTGACATCATAACACCAATGAATGGTATTTAGACATCAACCCCTTTTATATCTAGAGAGAGGAAGGGATGTGCTAAAACACAATGTAACCTAAACCGAGTCAATGACATAACTTGAATACTATCTTACATGCCTCATATAGATCCTATGAAAATGGTGGAAAATGGAAGATAAATGGATGCCTAGTTGGGCTAAAATATGTCATAATTTATATAAGCTCTGTCAATCAGTTGGTCAAGTCTTAAACCTATCCATATAAAAAGGTGTAACCACAGTTTGAGAAGGCAAGTTCATGTGTTGATGATCAATAAAGATTGGGGACCCAAGCATTTGGAACCACTAACCTCCACCTAAAGTCATGTTCATATGCTAAAAAGATCATCACTCATATGGAAGGGTGTTCCAATGAATGAAAAGAGAAAACCACATAAACTTTCAATGTCAATTTTTTGGATCACAATTCTAAAATTTTAATCTAGCAATATAAATAAAATCTTGATAGGAATTTAAATATTGTTATACAGGCAATTGAATATGTTAAAAACTTCACAAGATTATCTGAGTAATCAATTAGTTTTTGGCTCATGTGCTTATAGTGAGGGTGAGCATCCCAACAAGGGAAACTTAACAAACTCAAATTTCTCAATTCTAATTTCAATAAAGCTTTTAAATATTTAAATGACCTGATATGGTAAGAGAATTAAAATAAAGTGTTCAAAGAAGCATTTGAGAATATTGGTTGGAGTAACAAAAATTTTCACTTAAAAAAACATAATAAATTTTATTTTAAAATAAAACAGATTTAAAATAAGGATTTAAAATGAGGAATACATTATATTTTTTAAAAATCTTAGAGTTCTATGGGATAATTTACACTTATATTCACCTTTGCCCAACAATCATCCTCAGATACCAAAATCCAAAATCACCTGATTCTATCTTATGATAGCGACATCACTCAATTGTGATCACTTAATAACATTTTACATTCAAAATACTTATTGAAAAGTATGGTACTCTAAAAAATCCATCTAAACACATATAGTTCATGATTATTAGAGAGCATGCCAACATTAAAGAGATTGGCATGACAAAATTAAATTCCTTTGTGCCCCTCCTTGACCCCCTTATTGTAAAGCACGTACAAGTTATTTTGATTCTATAATTTTGTATCAAATAGGCACAACTCTCATGCTTAATTGTATCCCAAGTTTGATACTTATGGATAACTCCTCACCAAGAATGTTTAGTCACGATTTAAGGGTCTTACAAAAGAAAGAAAAAGGAAAAAAGAAAAATATTTAAGGACTTCTTCTATACAAGGGAGATAAGGAAAGGTTCATATTTGTTATTTGAATATAATCTTCATGAAAAGATAAAGCATCATAATCAAATGAGAGAAGATAATGGTAACTTGATTGTCAAGGGTGACCTAGATGTATTTGTGCTAATAATCTATGAGAAAAAAAATGACCAATGGTGAGAGAGCTTGCTCGACATCAAACCTTGGAAATGCGATTAATAAAATCACCTCTATAAGAGACTAATTTTTTTATGTAAAAAAATGGAGAACTACTTGACTGTGGGCAACATTAGGCCTATTGTTAAGGGATCCTTCCAAAAATGCCTACTTACATAGGAAGGGTTTAACAAGGTTGTTGTTAAGACTTGCACCAATATCTTAGGGTACCCTTCTAATTTCTCTTAAGTTCATTCAAATATATGAGCCTATGTTTCAATTTAATGAACAAATAAGATGACTAGAGGGAGGTATATTCATTTTAAGGGTCACTAGAATGACACCAAGAATGTGGTAAGCCTAAATCTACATTTTGAAGTGATAGAAGCCATGCAATATATATGCATCTTCTAGATTCTTGCAGACAAGGTAAGAAAATGTGTTTCTTAATGGTATAGACCAATAGGATTCCACTATTCATGCCCATCTATTTTATGCACCAAAATTGCTTTCTCGACATCCATCCCTATTCATACCCCCCTTTCTAGTTCATCTTAGCTTAGAGAAAAAAAAAGAAGAAAGAAAAGAGTGAGGGTGGACAAAAACTAAGGAGAAAAAAAGATAGTTGCAAAGATATTTATATAGAGAAATCCTTGCAACAAAGATTAAAGAATAACAATTTAAAGTAAATCAGAGCTTACTCAACCTATAAAAATATATAAGGAGTCCCTATAGAAAAAACTTTCATAACAAATAAGAATATAAATTCAAATTTATTTGATGTGGCTTCAAAGAGACCTCCTAGAATGACATATCCTCGTGGACAATTACATCATGAAAAATACTTAGAAAACTCATGATAAAGGGTTTTCATAATTGAGCTGAGAGGTCCTATGGTACTCACATATAAAAGACTTGATAAGGGAAATGACTGTGCTCATAGAGGTAGATCAACAGGTAGGTTGGAGAAAAACCATGAAAGGTAGAGATAGCCTTATAAGGGCTTCATAGACCCTCCTTCGAGACTATTGGGACCCTAAATCTACTAAACTATGAAGTTAATCGACCTGACCAAGCTGGGGGATCACTTAGTCTGCAACCTGTGTAATCCACATTGAAGCAATCCAGTAAATCCAATGTCAAAGGAAAAATATTTTTTTGAAGCTCTTATGACGCTATCTATACCAACATGTTAGAATGTGGATTATACTTGCCAAAGGTATGGACAAAAAACTTACACAAAAAAAAACAAGGAAGAACAAATAACTTAGCTACAAAACTAAACCACCTTATGAAGGGCTTATAATGTTGTATGGACCGGGAAAGCCTCAACACCCTATGTCATACTAGACTGCCACCTAATCATATTAAATGTATATTGGGCAAGTCAGGCTGAAAAACATTGTACTTTTCTTGGGATATGTAGTATGTAAACAATTTTTTAAGACATCCTAATCATGTAAGTCTAATTAATATGCAAGGGGATATATTCGTGCATTTTAAAATCATTTTAAAACTAACTCAAAGGCCATGCAGAAAAGTAAAAAGTAAATAAGAATACAGATTTTAAAATTTTAAATTTTAATCCTAATTTTATAAGATAAATCTTTTATGATTAAATTTTATAACAAAAGATTTTATTCTAAAAAGCTAATGTTGATTGTATTAAAACAAATAACAAACATAATAAAGGGTGAACACATAAAAGGTGTAATAAAGAACACACTCAATATAAAAGAATAAATCATAGGTTGGTTACCACTCAATCGACATCATATTCCAGAAAAGGCAAAATGATGGTCAGACTCTGCATATACATACCTTATTTTAGAACCATACAACAAATATATAATGTAAATAAAAGTTAGAAGTATGACCAAACAACTCTAGCTCCTCTCTACATGGTCCTTACTCTGATTCTTGGGACTCGGGCTCCTACCTTATTTCCAGTATAGACTCTTTTAAGGGAATCTAAAAGTTAGGAAAAAGTAAGAAAAAAAGAAATGATCTACAAAATAGAGGTTAGCACGGGCTATCTAATGCATCATATAGAAGGTTGTATCTTATTGGAGGAGAGCTAAACAACAAATGTAAATAAAATGTTAATTTAAATCATTAAGCTCATCCCTATTGGATACAGTACTCTATAGAGAAAATCTTCCCTAGCATGCTAATGCGCAAGTCACAAACTCAATATAGTATGCAAAAAAGCACATAAAGTCTACAACAACCAACCCCCTAGCCCTATTGATACACCAAAATAGTGTGTTATTTTAAGTATAAATTTTATGCTTATTTTTGGTGATATTGCGCTTTAAAGAAGGGTATTTTCATGTTTCTTTAAAGAAGGGTATTTTCATGTCGCTTTAAAGAAGGGTATTTTCATGTTTTTTGTTGCACGTATATCAATTTTAGGCATTTGGAGCAAAAGTAGTAAAAAAAGAGGAAAAATGTGTTTCAAACGCCCCATAGAGTGATTCAATGTATCTAGACACTTTGGAAGGCTCTTTAATGAAGGGATATGTCTCTTGAATGAATGGACTTATCTTTTGGAATTCAAAAGGTGTGGCTTTTAGGGAAAATTTGGGAGGGAATTTTAAATTCTTTTTTAGAGGAGGCAACCCCTAATTAAAAAGAGAGGGAGTCCAGGGTTGTGAGAGAGGCGTGAGAGAGAAAAGAGAGGCGAGAGAGAGAGTTTTGGTGGAGGTGTGAGATAGAGTGAGAGACTTCAAAATTTTCTTCTGAGGGTTGTAAGAGGAGAGGGATAGTGAGAGAATTCTTCTTTATTATATTTCTAAGAGAGAATTGAGAGTGCTTGTAAAGAGGTAAAGTACTTAAAAGGAACTTCTAGGGATTTGCTTGGGAAGGAGTGGATAAGTTGTGTCTTTTGGTGTCTTTTGTTTCTTTGTTTTGTAAATTTATTTTTATATATGAAATTCATGTTTTGTTGTTTCCTTCTCATGAATTCTGAGTAGTCTTCTTTATCCTTCTTCTTACTCTGAGATATGATTTTGTGAAAAATTGATTTTATTTAATACAATTTTAAATGCCAATAATTTGTGATGATTTGAACTCCGATCTTCATTTACTTTTTGATCTGGTCAATTGAAATGTTAAAATATGTTGAGAAACATATGATCCGAAAGAGCTATGATTTCTACAACATGGTGAGAGTCACATTCAATTTCATGGGTGAGAATATAATCTATGGGGTTGAGTGCAAAAAAAATAGGAAAATATACTTTGTTGGATGCATAATTCGGGATTTTAAGGTGACAGATTAAAATCCCAAATTTGGTCCAGTTGATTGGAAACTAATGCGAGATTGTTAGCCCTCAGTTGAGGAAGAAATGAGATCTTTGGAGTGGTAGTGGGTATCCTCCCAGCCTAACCACAGAATTAGGGACAAAACTCTCGATTAGTCAATGTCTTTTATGCACTTGGAATATATTAAAGAATAGGATTATATATATATATAGGTGGCAGGATCTGGATTTGCTCTGCTAGGGTTTGGATACTGATGGCTCTTCTTTGCGGAGCCGTGGAGCTTGGTGGATGAGTTTGTTCCTGTTTCAAGAAGTTTCTCTGGTTTGGTGGGAAGTTTGGGTGCTCCTGTTTGATTAGGAGTTTCCCGGGCCTCACCTTTTTGATTTCTTGCTACTGTTCTATTGCTTGCTGGATAAACTTGTTGACAGTTTACTATTCCATTGCTTTTATAGCTTGGTGAACTGAGTTTGGCCTTTTGCTGTTTTTCATTTGACCTTTGTTTGGGTTCCTTTCTCTTGTTGGTTTGGAACCCTGGTTCTTTCTGGCTTTTTCTTTTGCATTGATTTCTCAAGCTGTTTTGTCAGCTTGCTACTCTTTGGTTTTCTTTTGGCCTTTTCAATGGCTTGTCCCATTGATGTGGAGACCAATGCACAATGGACTAAGGTTACCTTTGCTGATGTAGTTGGAAGTGGGATTGATGTTCCAAAGTCCTTTGAACACTTAGTGTTTCCACAAAACTTACATGATGCTGCTGCAAGCAGGGGAGTTTGCCCTTATGTCAATCCCTTAGGGATAAAGGAGGGGGAACCTGCCATCATTTTCTCTACACAAGAAATTCAAGACCTAAATGCTTCTATCAAATTTACTTTAATGGGAAAATTTTGATATGAACATCCTAAGATGGATTGTAAGAAAATACTTTGATGAGTTAAATTTGAATGGATCATGGAGGCTAGGTTTATTAGATGGAAGACATCTGTTAATGACATTATTCAATGAGGAAGACTATGCAAAAGTTTTTGCTAAGCAGACTTTGATTATTAATGGAGCTCATATGAAACTGATGAAGTGGACACTTGAGTTTAATCCTAATAAGGAACCCCCAATTGTTCCTATATGGTTTAAATTCCCCAATCTCCCCATACAATACTACCATCAAAATGTACTCTTTAGCATCAGTAGAGTTCTTGGATGCCCTCTGAAAGTTGATGCCCCAACTTATAATATGGTAAGGCCTGCAGGAGCTAGATTCATTGTAGAAAGGGATATAAAACTCCCTGATATTGGGAGAGTTTTGATTGGCACTGAAGATGAGGGGTTTTGGCAAAGGATTGTGGTGGAGCAAAAACCCATTTATTGTCCACATTGTAGAATGTTTGGACACAATTTGGAAAAGTGCTACAGACTTCATCCAGCTTCTAGAAAGAAGACTTCAGTGGACAAGGCTACTGCATCTAAGCAATTAGACTTAGTAGAAAAGGATGGGTAAGAGGGTCTGGTGTTGATGTAACTTCAGATTTAAATGCTAATGTTACTCCCATTATGACTATCCTGCCTAATACTACAGTGATAGTTCAGATGCATAATAATGATAAGGATTCTTCTGTAGGAAAAAGACTGATGGAGAATGATATCATAGATGACAACTTATTAGCTATTAATCCACACAAAATTGATGATCCAACACTCAATATTCTAACAGATGTGTTAACAGATGAATGGCAAGTTCAAAAAAGCAATAAGAAAAAGAAAGGCAGGTTGGAGGTTAAACAGCCTGTGGATGGACCTTCCACTGTCCATGTGGAACACCATCCTAGGACTAGGGGGAAGGGAAGGACCTTTTCTCAATGATTAACGTTTTATGTTGGAATATAAGAGGAGTGGCTCACCCCTCCTCTTTAAAGAGATTGAAATATCTCACTAGAACTCATAAGATTTGGTGCTTTGCAATACTTGAGCCCATGGTTACAAAATATCCTCAAAATTTTACAAAAAAGTTTGCTAAATTCACTTACTATGCCAATTCTAATAATAAAATCTGGCTCTTTATCAGATCTGAAATTTAGTGCACTGTGCTACTTGGTCACCCACAATTTATTCATATCCAATTTTCTATTAAAGCACAGGTGGGATATGCTACTTTTATTTATGCCAGCTGTTTTGCTAGCCATCAACAGACTTTGTGGCAAGATCTGTTACAACTGGGACAATCTATAAATTCCTTTTAGATATTGGGTGGGGACTTTAATTGTATTACTCCCCCCACTGAAAAAAGAGGGGGTAATTCCCCTTTGCCTTCTGCAATGGCCAGGTTCAACAATTTCATCCATACTACTGGCCTGTTTGATCTAGGCTTTCAAGGGCCTAAATTCACTTGGAGGAGGGTACTCTGTGAAAAATATTGGACAAATTACTTGGTAATTCCCTTTGGTTTCAAACTTTTCCATATACTATTGTCACACACCTTGATATGGCTGGTTCAGACCATAGACCAATTCTTTTCTCTATACAGAACTCTGTAAGACCTGCTAGCACTCCCTTCAGATTTCAAAATATGTCGACCTTACATCCAGAGTTTCTTCATGAAATTGAAAAAAAAGGGATTCTGAAAATGAGGACAATCCTTGGATTAGGCTGTGTAAACTATAAAAGAAAATGGCCTTACATGTTAGAAGATGGAATTGGGAAAGGTTTGGCAATGTTAATGATAATCTTGATGTTTCTCAAGAAGAAGTTTACAGAAAGTTTACAGACTAGAAGAGGGACTTCAAATGGGTCTAAATACTGAATTTGAAGTGCACCAAGCCAATGAGAGACTTCTTACAGAAATTAACTAACATGAGATTTTTCTAAAGCAGAAGGCAACTATCTCAAAGTTTATTGATGGTGACAGAAATACTAGATTTTATCATGCTGTTGACCTCATTTTTGGTTGAGGTTTAGTTTTTCCTCTTTAGTAGCCTAGGGTCTAGTCATAGGACTTTTCCTGTTGACTATTCCTCAAAAACTAGACATGAAAACCTCACCATTAGAAATTCTACCCTCTTCTCCACTCAACCTGGAGTTCCACATGTTGCTCTCTACCTCTAAATACTTAGTAGGTGGGGTCACTGTGGGGGAAACTCAAGATGAGTCACCCTTAGGATTGTTGGACCTTAGGATTGACCTTGGGTGTTGGTCTGGAGCTAAGGCACTCACTACACTTATCTGTACCCACAATCACTCACAACCCTGAACTTAAATTTCTAGCCTAGAGCCCTTGATCTTTTGGGATACTCATGTAGATGGTCCCCTAAACCTGCTAGCCCTAAGGTTATGATTTAGCTAAAGACCACTATGTAGAGGACCCAAAATGGGGTTTCCTTTGGTTCATGGCTTATTGGTGATGATTGGTACCTCAACTCTACCAAAATACCCATCTTGGCCTTTTACACCTAAAACACCCCCTAATTACCAAAATGCCCCTCTTGGGCTCAAAATTCCAAAAAATTCAAAAATTCTTAAAAAATTCCAATAAATCCCAAATATTCTCAATTTCATTTCTCTCAATTACCACATGACCCAATTTGACCAATTTGACGATCTTTAAGCAAAATCCCCGAATTGCCCTTTAAAGACCCAAATTTCCCAAAATCCAACTCAAATGTCCACCAATTTGATCTCAATTGACAAATTAACTTTTGATATGACCAAAATAAACCAAATCCAATCTAAATTGGTCCATGATTTGAGCCCAATTTTGATTTGGATCAAAACCCCAATTTTGACCATATGACTTGATCTCACCAAATTGAACCCATGGCCTAGTCAATTGGCCTCAATTGATGTTGAAAAATCTTGATAACATTCTTATACATCAAAATAAACCATCAATTGGCCTTGGTGAAGCCTCAAATTCATTTTATTTAGGCCTAAATCCAAAATTCCCAAATTTTGCCCCAATTTGGCTAAGTCCCTAACTTTCATCGAATTGATTGCTTTAACCTCCAAATTGGCATTCAATTCATGTTGAAAACTCTTCATGAGGTCCTTATTGACCATTTACAACAATTAATTTGGACTTAGCCCAAGGCTAACCCAAGCTAGACCCAAGCCTAGCCCAACATGACCAAATTAATTAAAGTTCAAAATTCTCTCAAATTGACCCTCCATTTGGACTCAAAACCCCTTACATCCTTCACCAAAGTTGTTCCTTATGATCATATACACCAAATGAAACAATAAATTGGGCTAATTTACATAGCTAGCCTAACTCAAACCTAAGTTTTGGTCATTTGCACCCACTTGGACCCATGCACTAAATGTGACCTAACCACCCTAAGGCCACCAAATTAACTCCACCACAACCATTAGTTGGACTTAATGACCAGTC
>NW_018165254.1:10632-12036 GCF_001263595.1 Phalaenopsis equestris | reverse complement strand
ACTTCACACCAAGGCCAGGGACTCAATCCCTAGCCTCCTTGGACTCCAACAAACGTGCCGAGCACCTCTGATCGAAGCCTCCCTTCTCAGAGCAAAGGTATAAAACTCCTCCTCCTCCCGAGCTTATTTTGATTCTCCATTTACTTAAGCTTGATTTCATGGAATCTTAACCGTATGGATATGTTCGTCTCACTTAGACGAGTCCATAGGATCAAACCCGAAGTGATTTGGTTAAGTCTAGGCCGAGATCTTAAGGTTTTAGTGTGGATGGGCACGAGATCATTCCATCGGGGACGATGACGGGGAGCTGTTCGATCAAGCGTGTATCAAATGGACAGGGAAGATCGAGCCGGACATCGTTTCGGGACATAAACAGTGAGAGATTTTTCAAAAATAATTATTTTCATATATTCCAAGTAAAATTACACAAATAAAAAAAATACAAAATTTTCTCCTCTGAGTTCTCTGACCTTAGGGAGATTTTTCAAAAATAGAAAACTTAATTTTTACCACCTAAAATATTTATTTTTATTAAATAGCCCAAAACTTAAAATAATTTTGATAAATCACAGAAAATTTTAAAAATCATGAAATTTGATCCAAAGGATTCTCTGGTCCAGTTCTACCTCCAGTAAAAATTTCAAGGGATTATAATTTACCTTGGTCAAGTTAGGATTTTCTTTGAAAAATCCTATTTTTGCATTAAAATAATTATATAAATTAAATTAAAATTTTAAAAATCACATTTTCTTCTGTGATGTCTTAATTGACCCATGAATGAGGTAGGATAAAAATTTTAATGTCATTTGAATTTAATTTGATAAATTATGAAGTGTTAGAGCCTTAGGGGCAAATGTGTAATTTTGGAAACCTTGCCCTAATTAACATTTAGGCCTAATTCAAGGAGGAAAAATGGATAACCTCTGATCTTAATCAATTTATTTGAAGCTTGAAACATAAAGGGGTTATTTGGTAGAAACCAATTGCACTTTCTTAATTAAGATTAATAAATTTATTTGATGCTTGCAACCCAAAGGGGTTCCTTGGTAGAAACCAATCTTATTTTCCTAATTAAGACTAATAAATTCCTAAATTATTAAAATTTGGAAGTGTATTAAAATTAAATGATCTTGGACTTAGGGGTATGACTTTTGAAGTCAATAATTAATCAATTTAATACCCCTATTTTGATTTTCAAATAAAATTCAAATCATGAATCATAAACACCTAAAGTTTAGCCCTTTTCAAAATTAATTAAGAGACTCACCTAGGTCTTAAGGGCTTAGTGGTGATTTAAGCTAAATAAAAAATTGACTAAAAAAAGGATTAGAGAAATAAACATAATTATATCGAACATCCTTGAAACACCATTAAGCCCAATTAGGATTAAAATTTGGCTAAGTG
>NW_018165254.1:9703-10010 GCF_001263595.1 Phalaenopsis equestris | reverse complement strand
AAAATCAACCAAGATAAAATTCACCGCCACAACATTCAAAATATTAAACAACTCAAAATTTAATCACAAACATCACACAAAACCACAACTTCAACTAAATTAAGATGTCTCTATCGGATGATCGGGAATCCCTCGGAGGAGTTGGGTTTGATCCCTCGGAGGAATCCACGGTTTAAATGAAATTATGGAACTCATTAAGTTGGGTTTGATAAGTTCATTTGGACTAAGTGAATCCAATAGAAAATAGTGATGCCGGAATGAGGGAACCGTAGGATCCTAACCGGTGTCGCTCTAATCAACCTTAATA
>NW_018165254.1:7431-9354 GCF_001263595.1 Phalaenopsis equestris | reverse complement strand
CTTTGAAATTCCTTGAAGATAATATTTCCTGATTTTTATCGAGAGTTTTCTTAAGTGACTTTGGTCATTTAGGATGTAATTAACTATAGGGGCTTCCCCTTATAGGAAGCATGTCTGAACCCAACTTAATATAAACCCTATTTAATCATTTATATTAAATAGGGAAACTTGTCGGGAAATACAAAGGTTTCAAAGACAAAACAGACGTCATACTTCCCTTAGTTTATTTGATTGAACCTCATCCTCAATTCTTGTGTTTATCCTTCGGGATAGATACATGATTTGAGGTATAGTGCTCTTTCATTTTAAACTACAAAAAATATGGGGTCAGTTTGATTTCATACTTCAACATCCTTCCGAAGCGGGCGACGAGATTTCGATTCTGGTGACCGACAGCTTCTTACGGGCAACCCCACAACCAAACCATCCCCGAAATAATGCCGACACATGCCTATATTAATTACAGGAGGAAATGCAATATCATCCTAAACATCACCAATTCCATAGGCCAGAAACTTACTACTGATGAAGAGATTGCTCATGATGTTGTTCAATACTTCCACAATCTGTTTACTGATACACCTAAAATATATAGTTTTTTTAGACACATTTTTAAACATATTTTTGAGATATTGAACTTTAATGGAAGGTATTTTTGTATTTTTCTTGCTGATACAAGTAAAATGGAAAAAAATGCTTAAAGGAGTGAAACAGGATCAAATTTGGAGCAAAAAGGTGAAAGCGCCAGTTAAACAGAGAAGGCCATGCCTAAGCACCGAGACCCTGCGCTTAAGCGCTAGTGACAGTTAGTAGATGAGTAAAATTGGTTTTCACAAATTTTGAAGAGTTTTGAGGCACCCATTGGCTTAATAGGTGGTTGTAACCACCATGGACGAAAATTATTATGAAAGGATGCATCTCTTGGGCAAATACATCGAATCAAGACATATTTTGAAGAGATCCCAAGGCACCACTTGGAAAACTATAAAAGAAAGAAGAGAGGACTTAGAAAAGAGTTCTGAAAATATTGGCAAGTTTTGAAAGTTCTTTTATGGGGAGTTAGTTCAGAGAGATTTTCAGGAACCACTTTTTATTTACTTTATCCTTTTTGTTATTTTGTTTTGAGTGATTGTAAAAGAGAAGAGATTCAAAGGAATTTCAAGAGTTTGGTGGAGGACTTGAGATAAGTTTTTATCTTTTTGTTTTAGACTACTTTTGGTTTTAATTGAAACTTGTTGTTGGTTTGACAATGATTTCTTCTTTTAAACTAAAATGTGATTTATTTTCTCCATGGATTCTGAGTAGTATTTTTTTTCTTTCTTCTTAAAATGATAAGTAATTAAGTTTTGGATGGAAGTTGAGGAGAGCATTGATCTTTAATGTTGGAAAAAGTTGTGATGATTTAAATTCATGCACTTCATTTACTTCTTGATTTGGCCAATCCAGATGTAAAAATTTGTTGTGAGAACATGTAAGAACCGAGGTGGTATTGTCTCAGTCAACAATTGAAAAGAATTACTTGAGGTTGTATGAATGAGAATGTAATTCATATGATTTAGTGCAAATAAATTGGGAAATATTCATTGATGGGTGTAGAGTTAGGGAACTTTAAAGTGACACGTTTAAGCCCCCAACTTGGTTTACTTTTTTAGGTTCTGATACGAGAAAGTTGGCCCCCAGGTGGAGGGAATCGAGGGAACTCTAGAGTGAGATCTAGTGGCCTTCATAACTATTCAAACTTTAAATTAGCCAATCTTCTTTATAACATCTCTAGTAATTATATAGAATATTATTTCTCCTATTTGGCACAACACAATTTGCACACTTCCACAACAGAATTTCTGTTCTTATTAGTGATTCATGATAAGAAGAAAGATATTTTCATAATAAGTACTTTTCTTTTTTCTTCTACAAAAACTTTAT
>NW_018165254.1:6018-7420 GCF_001263595.1 Phalaenopsis equestris | reverse complement strand
TACAAAAACTTTAGTTATCTTTTTACTGTTTCGTTAAAATATCAAAAATACCAAAAATATTTAAATTTTAATTTCCTAAAATTGAATTTTTATTACTGCAAAATATTTTTAGTTTAAGTAATTATCTTTTCAAAAATAAAAAGTTTTTCCAAAAAGTGCATATTGCATAATCTTCCCTATGGGTTCGATATTCAGGTCTTAATCAAAAAGTCTTATATTACTTGATAACGATACATATACTTGCGTAGTATCCCAATATAAATATATATAAATTAAAAAGTTAAATTTTTATTTTTCTTCAAAATCAACTTTTTGGTTTTGTTGCAAAATAAGGGAACATAAGTGAAAAACACCATCAGAACTATTGTTATATTGTGCATAAGCATTAATTACCTAGGAATCAAGTTTTTGGCGCCGTTGCTGGGGAAGAAAACTAAGTAAATTTCTATTTTTAGAAAGTCTATTTTTAGAAAGTCTTTCTATTTTTAGAAAGTCTTTTTTAAACTTTAAATATTTTATCTTATTTTGTATGTTTTACTTTATTTTATTTTATTTCTTTATGATAGTGTATGCGTAGTTCAAGTTATGTAGGACTAGTGCCCTACGATTCTAAATTAGAAAGAACTATTAAAAAAATTTGAAAAACAAAAAAAAAAATAAAAATCTTGAAAATCTAAAAAAATTACAGAAATGACAAACCAAAATAATCAAAATGCTGAAATTCATCAAGAGTTTAGACCTTTAAGAGATTTTGCTAACCCTACTGTAGATGAACTTCATTGTAGTATCTAGAAACCTTTTGTAGTGGCTAATTCATTTGAGCTTAAACCTGCTATTATCTAAATAGTATCAAATAATTAGTTTGGGGATCACCAACTGAGGATCCAAATTTAAATCTTATTTAGAATTATGTGCTACATTTAAATATGATGGTGTTTCAGATGATGTTATTAAAATTAAACTTTTTCCATTCTCACTCAGGGATAAGGCTAAGATATGGTTAAATTCATTAACATCTGGATCTATCAGAACTTGGTGTGATTTAACATAGAAATTTCTTGCTAAATATTTTCCACCATCAAAATCTGTGAAGCTTAGAAATGATATTACATCTTTTTGTCAGTTTGAAGGAGAATCTATTTATGAAGCATGGGAACATTTTAAACAACTCTTAAGAAATTGTCCACACCATGCTATACCAGATTGGTTAATAATTCAAACCTTTTATAATGGATTAATTGGTTCTCTTAGTTCTATTATCGATGCCGTTGCTAGTAGTTCATTGATGTCAAAACCATTTCATGACGCTTATGCTTTAATTGAAGAGATGACTACCAATAATTTTTAATGGCCTTCTGAGAGGGTGAATCCAAAGAAAGTAGCCAATATTCATGAAACAGAT
>NW_018165254.1:2900-5969 GCF_001263595.1 Phalaenopsis equestris | reverse complement strand
TCAAAGAAGTTAAACCAATTTGGAATGAATTTTTCTCAATCAATTTCCATGATTGAAGAGAATTCATTAGACCAAATGGTAGATTCTTAAGCATCATTAGAAACTTTGAATGTCATAAATAATAAGAAAAATAACCCATATTCCAATTATTATAGCCCAGGTTGGAAGAACCATTCCAACTTTAAGTGGAATAACAATTCGGGTGGTAATAATCAGCAATGTGGGAAGAAGCAAGTAAACCCATTAGTAAACTGGAACAACCAAGGGAATAATAATTATAGATCTACTTATCCTTCAGGTTTCAATAGTAATACACAATTTAAGGATAAGAAGTTGTCTATAGAAGAAGTGGTGTTATAAATGGGTAATCAATTACAAAGTCAGCGAGCTACAATTAGAAATATTGAGAATCAATTTGGGTAAATCACAGGTTCATTAAGTAATAGATCCCAAGGAACTCTTCCTAGTAATACTGAATCAAATCCAAAAGACCAGAATAAAGAGCAAGTTAAAGCTGTACAACTTAGAAGCGGAAGAGAGTTGGATGGTAGGGTTCAAAAAGAGATTGAAGAGAGAGAGAAGAAATTGAAGAATCAAAAGAGGTTGCTCCGAAAGATTCTGAAAGACCTATTTCTCCACCAAAAATTGATTTAGAATTCTTCAGAGACTTCGACAGCAGAAGTTGGATAAGCAATTTTCAAAATTTCTAAAAATATTTAAGAAGCTTACAATCAATATTCCATTTTTTGAAGCCTTTGAACAAATGCCAAGCTATTTAAAGTTTATGAAGGATATTCTCAATAGAAGAAGGAAGTTTGAAGATAATGATACTGTTGCACTTAGTGAGAAAGGCAGTGCTATAATTCAGAAGAAACTTCCTGAAAAGCTAAAAGATCATGGTAGCTTTACAATTCCATGTACAATAGGAGACATATTTTTTGGGAAAGCTTTATGTGATTTAGGTGTAAGCATTAATCTTATGCCATTATCAATATTGAAAAGATTGGGATTGGGAGAAATAACCCCTGGAGAAATAACCCCTGCTACTGTAACTCTGCAGTTAGCAGATTGTTCAATACCCTATCCCAAAGGAGTTATAGAAGATGTCCTAGTGATAGCGGATAAATTTATCTTTCCTATTGATTTCATTGTGCTAGATATGGAGGATGATAAAGAGATACCTATCATTTTGGGGAGACATTTCCTAGCCACAGGAAGAGTAATGATAGATGTACAGAAATGGGAATTAACATCAGCGTCAATGATCAAACTATTACTTTCAATATTTCAAGATCAATGAAATATCCTGCAAAAGGTAAAGATGATGAATGTTATAGGATGGATGTTATAAGATATCTAAGTGAATGTCATTTCAAAAAAACCAATGAAGAAAAATCTGAAGAAAAAGATTTGGAACAGTGAATGCCATTTCAAGACTACTTATGAAGAAAAATTTGAAGAAAAAGATTTGGAACACGAGCAAGAAGAGGAATTAGATTAATGTGTAAACCCTTTTAAGAAAGATTCAAGTTATGTTCAAGAAAATTTTAAAATTTTGGACACGATAGACGAAGACAAATCATTTTATCCATCTATTGAAAAACCTCCAGAACTTTAGTTGAAATTACTTCTATGTTCGAGAAAGTTTTGGACACGATAAACTATGTTCGAGAAAGTTTTGAAGTTTTGGACACAATAAACAAAGATAAATCATTTTGTTAATCTATGAAAAACCTCCACAACTAGAGTTGAAGTTACTTCCTGATCATTTAAAATATGCCTTTTTAGGAGATTCCTCTACTTTACCTGTTATAATTTTCTCGAAGTTAACAAAGGAAGAGGAAGAAAAGCTGATGAAAATTTTGAAAAATTTTAAGAAAGCCTTCGGATGGACAATTGCTGATATTAAAGGAATTAGCCATTCAATTTGTATGCATAGAATTAATCTGGAAGACAACTGCAAGCCAAGGGCTAATCCACAAAGGAGATTAAATCATGTTATGAAATAATTTATTAAAAAAGAAATTTTAAAGTGGTTAGATGTTGGAATTATCTACCCTATTTCAGATAGTGCATGGGTAGTCCAATTCACTGTGTTCCTAAGAAAGGAGTAAATGTAACAGTAAATGAGCATAATGAGTTAATACCTACTAGATAAGTTACAGGGTGGTGAATATGCATTGATTATACAAAATTAAATCTTGCCACTAGAAAAGATCATTTTCCACTACCCTTTCTAGATCAAATGTTGGATATACTAGCTGGGCATAAATACTTTTATTTTCTAGATGAATATACCAGTTATCACCAAATTCAATATCTCCTAAGGATCAAGAGAAAACAACATTACCGGTCCTTATGGTACTTTTGCTTTTAGAAGAATGCCATTTGATTTATGTAATGCCCCTGCTACGTTTTAAAGAAGTATGACGACAATTTTTTGTGATTTAATTGAAAAAGGGATTGAAGTCTTTATGGATGACTTTTCAGTGTTTGGAACTTCATTTGACTCATGTTTAGAACATTTATCTAAAGTTCTTAAGCGCTGTGAAGAAATAAATTTAGCCCTTAACTGGGAAAAATGCCAATTTATGGTAGTAGGAGGAATCATATTAGGTCATCAAATATCAGAAAATGGTATGGAAGTAGATCTTGCTAAAATTCAAGTGATCGCTAATACCTTATCCAATAAATGTAAGGGAAATTAGGAGTTTTTTAGGACATGCTGGATTCTACAGGCGACATATTAAGGACTTTACTAAGATTACTAAGCCTTTATGCTATTTACTGGAGAAAGATGCAGTTTTCAATTTTGATGAGGAATGCCTAAAAGCTTTTAAATTATTAAGAGAAAAATTAATCACTGCACCAATTATATTTCACCAAATTGTGAAAAACCTTTTAAGCTTATGTATGACGCAAGTGATTATGCTATTGGAGCTATTTTAGGACAAATATATGATAAAATTTTCAAAGTTATTTACTATGCTAGTAAAACTCTTAATGAAACTCAAATTAATTATACAATAACTGAAAAAGAGTTATTAGCAATAGTATATGCCTTCGATA
>NW_018165254.1:0-1696 GCF_001263595.1 Phalaenopsis equestris | reverse complement strand
TTCTGAGAAAATTTTTAAAGTGAATGGACATAGACTAAAACCTTATTATATAGGGGATCAACATAAATATAATGATGGAATGATGTTAGGTCAACCAAAATTAGCACTGGTTATGTTGGGCTGACGTCGTAAAACTAAGCGCTTTGTGGGAGGCAACCCATAATTATCAGAGTGTTTTTGTTTTGATTTCTATTTTATGCGTGATTAAGAAAATTTGGTTAGGATTTTTGAGAATATTATGTGTTAGTACTTATTTTATTTAATGATTTAGACATGTTAGAATAAGAATTTGGACGTTAAGTGGACTAGTGCAACAATGTGCACTGGCGCTTAAGCGCGCGGCAGTTTTAACACATGTGTAAAATTCAGATTCTAGAAAGGAAAATCACTAATTACTTTGTAAAAACGTGTCTAGGAGTTATTGGAAGGATTTAAGCCTATAGATAGAAGGGTTTTGTAAAGGAATTTCATCCGAGAGTCATATTGAGAGTCAATTTGAGTTTGGGATTGAAATTTGGGGAAATTGGGATCAAATTGATGGACATTTGAATTGCATTTGGGGAAATTTGGGCCTTTAAAGGAGATTTGGGGGTTTTAATCAGTGATGGTCAAATTGGCCAAATTGGGTCATGTGATAGTTGAGAAAAATGAAATTGGGAATATTTAGAATATTTTAAAAATTTTTGAGATTTTTTGGAATTTGGGCTAAGGAGGGGTATTTTGGTAATTTGGCAATTTTTTGTGATTTTTGGTAATTTGGGTGTTTTCAGAAGGCTTGAAATAATTTTGAAAAAGTTTGGGTATTTTGGATAAATTTAGAAAATTTGGCCAAATTTAAGGTTTCAATGGTACTTGGGTAATTTGGGGGAGTTTAGGGGCAAAAGACCAGGATGAGTATTTTGGGTAAGATTGAGGAACTAACCACCAAAAGTAAGCCATGGACCAATGGAAACCCCATTTGGGTCCTCTATGTATTGGTCTTAGCTAAACCACAGCCTAGGTCTAGTAGGTTTAGGGGACCATCTACATGAGTATCCCAAAAGTATTAAGGGATCATGGTCAATAAATTTTGGGTTTAGGGTAGTGAGTGATTGTGAGTGAAGTGAGTGCCTTAGCTCTAGCCCAACACCCAAGGTAAACCCTAAGGTCAATTAACCCTATAGGAACTCTCCTTAAGCTCCCCTATAATGACCCCACCTACTAAGTGCTAGAGGTTAGAACCAATATCTGGAACTTCAAGTTGAGTAAACAAGAGTTTAGAATTTCTAATGGTGAGGGTGCCTTTTCTAGTTCTCTAAGAATAGTCAATAGAAAAGTCCTCTGGCTAGACCTTAGGCTACTAAAGAGAAAGACTATACCTTAAACAAAAATGAGGTCAACAAAGGCTTATGACACAATCAATAGGGATTTCATTCTGAAAAGTTTATCTGCTAGAGGATTTAATGGATAGTTCATTAATCTGATTCAAAGATGGTTGAAGTGTAATGCTCATTGAGTTTTGATTAATGGCAAATGCCACGGTTTTTTCAGTGCTTTTAGGGTAATCAAACAAGGAGACCCCTTGTCTCCTACTATTTTCATCCTAGCTCTAAATTACTTCTCTAGATTGCTGAATAAGTTGTTTGTTGCTTCACCTCATTTGACTTACCATCACAGAACCATGTCGGCGTTATTTCAGGGATGGTTTGTGGGGTTG
>NW_018165253.1:282332-282737 GCF_001263595.1 Phalaenopsis equestris | reverse complement strand
TCTTTACAACTTCTTTCATAAAAAGATTCAATCTCCTTTGCAATTAGCTCAGGGTTTGTAGTTCACTTCCATATGAATTCTATGCACACAAATTGAAGGACTGATTCATTTAATATCAGCAATTGTCCATCCAAAGGCTTTCTTAAAATTTTTCAGAATTTTCCTCAACCTTTCTTCTTCTCCCATTGTTAATTTTGGGGAAATTATAACTGGTAAAGTGGAGGAATCTCCTAAAAAGGCATATTTCAAATGATCGGGAAGTAACTTCAACTCTAGTTCTGGAAGTTTTTCAATAGATGAACAAAATGATTTATCTTTGTCTATCGTGTCCAAAATTTCAAAACTTTCTCAAACATAGTTTGAATTTTCCTTAAAAAGATCTTCACATTGATTTAATTCTTCTTC
>NW_018165253.1:281117-281660 GCF_001263595.1 Phalaenopsis equestris | reverse complement strand
CCAAAATGATAGGTATCTCTTTATCTTCCTCAATATCTAGCACAATGAAATCAACAGGAAAGATAAATTGATCCACTTTCACTAGGACATCTTCTATAGCTCCTTTAGGGTATATAATCGAACGATCTACTAACTACAGAGTTACAGTAGTAGGGGTTACTTTTCCTAATCCCAATATTTTAAATATTGATAATGACATAAGGTTAATGCTTGCACCTAAATCACATAAAGCTTTCCCATAAAATATGTCTCATATTACACATGGAATTGTAAAGCTACCCGGATCTTTAAGTTTTTTAAGAAACTTCTTCTAAACTATCGCACTGCACTCTTCACTAAGTGCAACATTCTCATTATCTTCAAACTTCCTTTTCCTGCTATGAATATTCTTCATAAACTTTACATAGCTCGACATTTGTTCTAAGGCTTTAGCAAATGGAATATTAATTATAAGCTTCTTAAATATTTTTAGAAATTTTGAAAATTACTTATCCAACTTCTGCTGATGAAGTCTCTGAGGAAATGGAGGTGGTGGTTTTTTCA
>NW_018165253.1:278263-278946 GCF_001263595.1 Phalaenopsis equestris | reverse complement strand
AAGATAAAAAAAACTACTCAGAATCCATGGAGAAAATAAAACCACACTTTATTTTAAAAGAAGAAATCATTGTTAAACCAACAACAAGTCTCATGTAAACCAAAAGTAGTCTCAAAATAGAAAGATAAAAACTTATCTAATGTCCTCCACCAAACTCTTGAAGTTCCTTTGATTCTCTTCTCTTTACAATCACTCAAAATAAAATAACAAAAAAGCATATTAAAAGAAGAAATCATTGTTAAACCAACAACAAGTCTCATGTAAACCAAAAGGTAGTCTCAAAATAGAAAGTAGTCTCAAAATAGAAAGATAAAAACTTATCTAATGTCCTCCACCAAACTCTTGAAGTTCCTTTGATTCTCTTCTCTTTACAATCACTCAAAATAAAATAACAAAAAAGCATATAAACAAAAAACAAAAAGGACAATAAAAATAAAAGTGGTGTCTGAAAATCTCTCCAAAAATCTCTCCAAACAAACTCTGAAATGAGAACTTTAAAAACTTTCCATTACTATCAGGACCTACACTTTTTCGGACCTTTTCAGGGCTCTTCTCAAAGTCCTCTCTTCTTTCTTTTATAATTTTCCAAAATGTGTCTTGGTTTCTCTTCAAAATATGTTTTGATTCGATGTATTTCCCCAAGATATGCATCCTTTCATGATAATTTTTGTCCATGGTGGTTG
>NW_018165253.1:256722-278221 GCF_001263595.1 Phalaenopsis equestris | reverse complement strand
AATGTCTCAACTTCCTTCTTTTATAATTTCCCAAGAGGTGCCTTGGTTTCTTTTCAAAATATGTCTATATTCGATGTATTTCCTCAAGAGATGCATCCTTTCATGATAATTTTTGTCCATGGTGGTTATAACCACCTATTAAGCCAATGGGTGCCTCAAAAACCTCTTCAAAATTCACAAAAATCAAATTTTATCATCCAATTACTGCCACTGGCGCTTAAGCGTGGGGCCTCTGGCACTTAGACGTGGCCTTCTCTGTTTATCCGCTACTTAAGCGCCAGATTTGGCGCTTAGCCACCAAAACTCTTTTGCACATTTTTCACCTTTTTGCTCCAAATTTGATCCTTTTTCACTCCTTTAAGCATTTTTCACCCTTTTTACCTGTATCTCCAAGAAAACCCCAAAAATGTCTTCCATTAAAGCGCAATATATCAAAAATAGGTACAAAAATGTGTCTAAAAACACTATATATTTTAGTTGTATCAACGAGCAAAAGTTTGTTAGCTTTAAAGCTAGTGCTCAATTTCATAATCTTTGAGAAAATAAGAAAGTGATTCCGGATCAAGGTTTCAAAAATCTGAGAGGAGAAGTTGAAGGATTGATTATAGCTCAGCAGTGGTAAATCTTCTACTATTTTACTACTGATGCGTTAGCTGGGATAGTTATGGAATTTTATGCCAACTTTGCGGAGGCTTCTGATGATTTTGTTTTTGTTCGATCAAAAAGGGTGGAGTTTACTCCAAGAAAAATAAATGAGTTTTATCAGTTAGAATATATTTATAGATGTCTGTATCTTTCATTCTCTGCCATAAATGAGGCCTTAGATGAGGTTATTTCTTTTCTGACTGGTGAGAAAGGGGCTCGGAAAGTAAAGATTGGAGTTAAAGTCTACTTTCTTCTTTCTATGTTAAATGTAGTATCTAAGGCCTGACATTATTTTATTTTTGGGAGGATGATTCCAACAAACAATCATAGTGAAGCGACCAAGGATAGAGCCATCCTAAACTACTATATTCAGCAAGTGATGGATATAAATGTAGGCTCTATCATTTATATGAGCACTCGATCTATTTCTCTAGGAGAGACCACAGGTGGATTGACACACCCTGCTCTCATTTATACACTTTGTGAGCATGCAGGAGTTGATATCAAACCTTATGAGGAGAGGATTGAGCCTCATAGATCGATTGAGCCTGCAAACATTAAGACTTATGAGTCCCATGTTGATTGGAGATCTGGAAGTAAGGCTAGGGATATTCCTTCTACTTCTAGGAGCCCTAATTTTAGTCAGCCTACTTCAAGTGCGCACAATAACAGGGAGTTATTTGACCAAATGATGATTCAACAGGGAGATATTTTGAGGATGGATCATAAGATGCAGAATATGGAGGCCATAAATGCTCATACAGATGATCTGATTCACCAGAAGTTTGAATATGATGCTGCTTATGATGATGCTTTAGTGAAATACCTAAGTGTGATCATACAGTTCAGTTCCCTATTCGCTCTATTTATACTCCATATCACTAGTAGAAGTTAGATGTTAATGATGAAGAAGATTAAGACTGGTGATCTTTTTGTTTGTTTATTTGTTTGTGTTGTACTTTCTGATTGTATTGTTTATTTTGTGATATTGTTGACACTTTGTTGTTATGTTGTAATGTGAAACTGTAATGTGTAAAGCTATTTTCATTTTTAGAATTTAGTTTAGTTTTTATAAAAAAAGAAGAAGAAAGGAAAGAAAAAGGTGATTAAAAATGATAGGCATCTCTTTATCTTCCTCTATATCTAGCACAATGAAACTAACAGGAAAGATAAATTGATCCACTTTCACTAGGACATCTTTTATAACTCCTTTAGGATATGTTATTGAATGATCTGCTAACTACAGAGTTACAATAATAGGGGTTATTTCTCCTAATCCTAATCTTAAATATTGATAATTACATAAGGTTAATGCTTGCACCTAAATCACATAAAGCTTTCTTGCACATGAAATTGTAAAGCTATCAGGATCTTTAAGCTTTTCAGGAAGCTTTTTTTGAATTATAGCACTGTACTCCTCACTAAGTGTAATAGTCTCATTGTCTTCAAACTTCCTTTTTCTATTAAGAATATCCTTCATAAACTTTATATAGCTTGATATTTGTTCTAAGACTTCAACAAATGGAATATTAATTGTAAGCTTCTCAAAAATTTCCAAAAATTTTGAAAATTACTTATCCAACTTCTGTTGATGAAGCCTCTAAGGACATGGAGGTGATATTGAGGTGGTGGTGTTTCCAAATCAAATTTAAGTGGAGAAATAGGTCTCTCTAAACCTTTCGGAGCATCCTCTTTTGGTTCGTTAATCTCTTCTCTCTGTACTTCAGTTTCTTTTTTAACTGTACCTTCAAACTCTCTTCTGATTCTAAGTTGAACGGCTTTTACTTGCTCTTTATTTTGGTCTTTCAAATTTACTTCAGTATTACGAGGATGTTTTCCTTGAGATCTATTACTTAATGAGTTTGTTATTTGTATAAGTTGATTTTCAAAATTTCTAATTTTAACTTTTTTTTACTTTGTAACTGATTTCCCATTTGTGACACCACTATTTGTGTTCTCATTTGTGACACCACTTCTTCTATAGATAACTTCTTCTCCTTAAATTGTGGATTACTGTTAAAACCTGAAGGATAAGTAGATCTATTATTATTCCCTTGGTTGTTCTAGCTTCTCAATGAGTTTACTTGGTTGCTACCCCATTATTGATTATTATCACCTGAAGTATTATTCCAGTTAAAATTAGGATGGTTCTTCTAACCTGGGTTATAATAATTTGAATTTGGGTTATTTGGCTTGTTATTTATGGCATTCAAAGTTTCTAATGATGTTTGAGAATCTACCATTTGGCCTAATGAATTCTCTTCAATCATAAGAATTGGTTTAGAAAAATTCATTTTAATTTAGTCCAACTTCACTGAAATTGTAGCAACTTGATTTGTTAAAATAGTAAATGCATCAGATTCATGAAAATTGACTACTTTTTTAAGATTTAGCCTCTAATAAGGTGATTGAAAATTATTGGTAGTAATTTCTATAATTAAAGCATAATTGTCATGAAATGGTTTTTACATCAATGAATCACCAACAGCGACATCGATAATAGATCTAAGAGACCCAACTAATCCATTATAAAAAAATTTTTGAATTATTAACCAATACCAATATGGTATAGCATGGTGTTGACACTTTCTTAAGAGTTCTTTAAATCTTTCTTATGTTTCATAAATAGATTCCCCTTCAAACTGATTAAAAGATGTAATATCATTTCTAAGCTTCGCAATTTTTTATGATGAAAAATATTTAGCAAGGAATTTTTGTGCTAAATCACCCCTAGTTTTGATAGATCCATGTGCTAATGAATGAAAACATATCTTAGCTTTATCCATCAGTGAGAAAGGAAACAAGCTAAGTCTTATGGCATTATCTGATATATCATCATATTTAAATGTAGTGCACAATTCTAAAAAATTGGCAGGGTGTAAATTTGGATCTTCAATTGATGATCTCCCAAAATGATTATTTGATACCATTTGGATAATTTTAGGTTTAAGCTCATATGAACTAGCCACTACAGTAGGTTTTCAATACTATAATGAAGTTCATCTATTGTAGGGTTAGCATAATCTCTTAATGGTCTAAATTTTTGATGAATTTCAGCATTTTGATTATTTTGATCTATCATTTCTATAATTTTTTTAGGTTTTTCAAAATTTTTAATTTTTTTTCTTTTTCTAATTTTCTTAACAGTTTTTTTAATTTGGAATTTTAGGGTACTAGTCCTTCATACACTAACAGTTCTTTTTAATTCGGAATTTTGGATACTAAAACAAAAATAAGATACTTGATATAAAAACGCAACAATAAAATATTCTTAAAAAAATTATTAAAGTTTAAATAAAGCTTTCTAAAAATAGAAATTTTGTTTTAAATTAAACTATAATTTAATTTCAATCCCAATTTCAATTGAAATCTAAATTGAAAACCTAATTTTTAATTTTTATTAATTTCAATCCCCGACAACGGTGCCAAAAACTTGATCCCGACTGTTTATATGCAATAGTATAACAATGTATGCAATTATATTCTCCAGTTATCTTTCTTACTTTGCAAGAGCACCAAAAACTTAATCTTGAAGAGAATAAGAATTCTACTTTTTAATATATATATATATATATATATATATATATAGATACTACGCAAGTATTTGTATCATTATCAAGTAATATAGAACTTTTTTATTAAACCCAAATATCGAACCCACAGGGATTGTTCACAATATACATTATTAAGTAACAAACTTCTATTTTAAAAAGATAATTACTTAAATTAAAGATATTATCACAGTAATTAAAGTTCAATTCTTTTTGGTATTTTTGATATTTTGATGAAACAATAACAACTTCTAAAGATAACTTGAGTTTTGTTTAGTTTTTCCTCTTTAGTAGCCTAAGGTCTAGCCATAGGACTTTCCTATTGATTATTCTTAGAAAACTAGACAAGGAACCCTCACCATTAGAAATTACAAACTATTTTCTACTCAACTTGAAGTTCCACATATTGGTCCTAACCTCTAGCACTTAGTAGGTGGGGTCACTATGGGGTAAACTCAAGATGAGTCACCCTTAGGACTGCTGGAATTTAGGGTTGACCCTGGGTGTTGGTATAGTGCTAAGGCACTTACTTGCAATCATTTACACTAACAATCACTCATTACCCTACATCCAGAACTTCTAGGCTTTGGTCCCCTGATACTTTTGGGAGACTCCTGTAGGTGGTTCCCTAAACCCATTAGCCCTAGGCTAAGGTTAGCTAAGACCACTAAATAGAGGACCCAAAATGGGATTGATCCAAGACTTATTTATGGTGGTTGGATATGCAACTCTATCAAGATACCCAACCAACCCTATTGCCCACAAATTCCCCCAAATTACCCAGATACCCTTGGGACCCCAAATTTGGCCAAAATCTCCAAAGCAAGGCAAAATACCCAAAATTGTTCAAAAATCATTTCAAACACCTTGAAAACACCCAAATTACCCAAACTCCCCAAATTGGCCAAATTACCAAAATACCCCTCTTTGGCCCAAAATTCCAAAAATTTTATAAAATCCCAAAAATTTCCAAAACCTCCCAAATATTTCCAATTTCATTTTCCTCAACTATTACATGACCGAATGTGGCCAATTTAACCATCCTTGATCAAAACCCCCAAATTGCCCTTTAAAGGCCCATAATCTCTCCAAATCACCTCAAATGTCTAAACAATTGGTCTCAATTTCCCCAATTTCAATTCTAAACTCAAATTCACTCTTCATATGACCAATGAAGACTAAATCCAAGCCCAATTGGTCCATGATTTGAACCCAATTCTGAGTTAAACCAAAAACCCAATTCTGGCGCTATGACTTGGTTTACCAAATTGAACCCTTGACCTACTCCATTTGCCACAATTTGTGTTGAAAAATCTTCATGACATTCCTACACATCAAATTTGACCTTCAATTGGCCTTGGTGAAGCCTCAATTTCATTTGATTTCAACCTAAGTCCAAAAGCCCCAAATTTGCCCCAAATTGACCATGTCTCAAAATTTCACCAAATTGAGGGCCTTAACCCCAAAATTTCCACTCCATCCCTTCATGAAAAGTCTTCACAACACCTCTCTTGATCATGTAGATCATTCAATTTGGACTTAGCCCAATGCTAGCCCAATCTAGACCCATATCTAGCCCAATATTCCCAAATTGGCCAAATCTAAAAAATCCCTCAAATTGACCTACCAATTAAACTCAAAATCTACCAATCCTCAAATTGACCTACCAATTAAACTCAAAATCACTTCAACCCTTCACTAAAAATATTCATAAAAATAATATACACAATGTTGATCAATAAATTGGGTCATTTTACATGGATAACCAAGCCCAAACCCAAACTTTGATCAACATTGAACCTATGCATTAAAGATGGCCTAACTACCCCAAAGTCACAAAATTAACTCCACCTCAGCCATTGGTTAGACCCTAAGACTAAGCCAACACCCATATAACCACCTAAACTAAGCCATGGACCAAAGGTCCCCTAAATTAAGGGATTTCATTCCATTTTTAGTTAAGCTTAGGATATTTTTTCCAAATTTAAACCTCAATCCATTAAATTGTTGTGACATATTCCCCTGGGTTCCCTGAGCTCTTAGCTACCTCCCCTTGGCCGGTCGGCCGGCCTAGCCCACCTAAGCATCACAATGCACCCAAACTTGTGCCCTGAGAGACACCCCATGGCCATTTTTATAAAAACTCACTTCCACGGCCATGGGAGGTGTGCTAAAGTTTTCTCTGAGAGAGCTTCCCAAATCACTCACAGAGCTTCCTTGAGACATCCACAACCCATTCCAATCACTCCACTGCCTTGATTCCCCCTGTGTAACCCTAATTTTAAGCTTGAAAAATTAGGGCAGAAACAGGACATCTCTGAAAACTCCACCAAACTTCAATTACTTGTGCCCACACATTCATAACAACAAGAGAAGACAAAGCCCCATAAAATTACCCTCTGAAATAACCTCCACCATAGCTTTATACCTACACCTGAAATTGAGCTTGGTCGAATTCATACCTAGGCCTTATACCACAGCAAGAAGCTTAATCCCTAGCTTCCTTGGACCCCAACAAACGTGCCAAGAACCTCTGATTGAAGCTTCACTTCTCAGAGCAAAGGTACAAAACTTCTCCTTCTCCCGAGCCTATTTTAACTCTCCATTTGATTAAGCTTAAATTAAGAATTTAATTTCATGATTACCGTATAGATATGTTCGTCTCACTTAAACAATTCGATAGGATCAAACCCAAAGTGATTTGGTTGAGTTTAGGCTGAGATCTTAGGGTTTTAGTGTGGACGGTCACGAGATCACTCTATTGGGGATGATGACAGGGAGCCGTCCAATCGCATCGCGCGTGTATCAGATGGACGGAGGAGATCAAGCCGGACAGCGCTTTGGAACATAAACAGCGGGCCGAATCAACGCTGAGGTGAATGACACCGTCAAATGGGAGCGTGACGCGTGGAGTTCGAAGCTCCCTAGGATCTACATGGCGTTGCGTTGTTTAATTAGATAAATAGGGATTTTTCTTATTTATTTAAATACCCCTAAGTTCAAAAATTCATATCTTGGTGTAGAAAAATCACAAAAATAAAATAAAAATACTCGCTTGCTCAGTTAATAAAGGAGAACAATATGAAAATAATTTGAATTCCATTTGATGAATATTTTATTTTTAATTAATTAATTACTGATTTGAATGTTTTGATTCTACATGCATATTGGTACTTCACCATGGCTTGAAATTTTAACATGTTATATCCTTTATCAAAGGAAACATCCTCTGATTTTTCCAAAGTCATAGGAAGTCTCTCGACAGATATCTATATTTTTCAAGTTTATGCACATTATTTGCTTAAATTAATCATGGAAATTAGTATGTTGATTAGAAAATTCCAAGAAAATTTTGGAAAGTTTATGATGACCATGGAACCTTTAGGAAATTTTTTCATGAGTCAAGTCATTTAAAATGCACCTAATTTTCACAAAACTAAATCACTAAGATACTTAATTTTGGAAAATATAAACATCAAAATGACTTGATTATTGATTTAATGTCCACTGTGGTTTCTCATTCATAGAACTTACCATAAAAATTTCAAAATATTTTGAGTTCATTTGATAACTTAAGTTGATTTTTAAGGATAAACATTACTTTTGGAATTTAAATGATTTTTTTAAAAATAAAAATACAACTCAAAAAATTATGAAACGTTGTTTTTTGAGGTCTCTGTGATCAGGGGTATTTTCTAAAAATAAATTAATATTTAAAATAAATATTTGATTTTTAGCCTATTCTAAATATTTAAATAATTAAAAATTCATAAAAATCACAAAAATAATAAAACTCATGAAAACGTTCTAAATTGTTTCCTAATCACTTAGGAACAATTAGAATATTTTTCTTGAATCACTAAATAAAGATATTGAATTTCAATTGAATTTCAAAGCTTAAAAATAATTTTTAAAGGCTAAAAATGAGTTTTCACTAAAATAAATCCAATAAATCAAATAAAATTTAGAAAAATAAAAAAATCTTCTTTTCTGAGCTCTTTGATTTCAAGAAGACTTTCCAAAAATATAAAACTTAATTTTCCCCATTTAAAATATTTTATATTTAATAAATACCCTAGAAATTACAATAATTCTTACAATTCAGATTAAATTCAAAAAATCATGAAATTTGGTCCAAAGGCTTCTCTAGTTTAAGGCTACCTTGAGTGAAAATTTCAAGGAATTAGGATTTACCTTGGTCAAGTAAGGAATTTTTTTAAGAAAATCTTATTTTTGCATAAAAATAATTATATAAAATAAATTAAGTTTTGAAAAATAACATTTTCTCCTTTGATGTCTTAATTAACCCATGAATGAGCTAGGATAAATGGGTAACCTCTGATCTTAATCAATTTATTTGATATTTGAAACATAAGGGGTTAATTGGTAGAAACCAACCTCACTTTCTTAATTAAAAAGATAAGTTAATAGATTTCTAAATTATTAAAATTTGGAAGTTTATGAAAATAAAATTAACCCAGGACTTGGGGGTATCACTTTTGAAGTCAATAATTAATCAATCAAATACCCCTATTTTGATTTTTAAATAAAATTTAAATCATAAATCATGACCACCTAAAGCTTAACCTTTTCAAAACTAATTAATACACTCACCTAAGTCTTAAAGGCTTAGTAGTGATTTAGGCTAAATCAAGTGTCATTTAAATGAGGATTAGAAAATTAAATATCATTGAAAATCAAAACATCTTTCAAACACTACAAGCCCAATTAGGGTTAAAATTTGGCCAAGTGTTCCAAAAACACTAACTTGCTTCTTTAAGGGTCTTCACCCACATGATTCTTAAATTGAATCACAAGTGATAATTACCATATTCTTAATGATAATTGAGACATCAGTGTTCATTGAGCATTAGGGTGTTTTATAGGATGAATTATTAAGCAACATAATAAGTTTAAAAGAACTCAGGATTTTCCACCAGACAGCGAGAGAGTAGCACAGACCTGCTTCTTTCTCTAGATCTGTTAGATATCTTGAAGATCTACTAAACTTAATATGTTTTCCTTGACAAAATCATCCTTAATAGAATCCCTAAGGACCCACCAAGATATGACATAGGGTTAGGAAAACTACTAAAACCTTACTTTTTGCCTCTATATAAATTGCCCTGACATGCATTTTGAGTTTAAGGTAGTGGAACAAGTAGACTCGCCAGGTACACTTTTACAATTTTCAGCATTGTCTTTCTTGTACTTTTATACTGTACTTTTATACCTGCAAATTTGCATGTTAAACAACGATGACACCTTGCATGAAAATTAAAACTATCAGGATAACCAACACCAAAACCAAAACCAAAACCAAAATTAAAATTAACCAAGATAAAATTCACTGCCACAAAATTCAAAATATAAAACAACTCAAAATTTAATGACAAATATCACACAAAACTACAACTTCAACTAAATTAAAATGTCTAGGTAACCTACGGTTGTTAACGAGGCTTCCCACCGTCTAAATGAAATTATGGAACTCATTAAGTTGAGTTTAGTAAGTTCATTTAGACTAAGTGAATCCAATAGAAGATAGTGGTACCGGAATGAGGGAGCCGTAGAATCCTAACCGGTGTCACTCTAATTAGCGTTAATATGCCCCCATAAAATTTAAAGAACTTTAACCATAGGGTCACCTGATTTGATATCATAACTTGACACACTAGAAAACTCAAACTCTTCATAACAAGGAGCTTGGAGCTAGCATGGTGGGCAGCACGACCATCGTCAACAGTAAAACCCGTCTTCCCCAGCTAAACCAATCTTCCTTCCTTAGATATAATCAACAAAGCCATAGGACTTCGAGGTTGCCTGCTTTTGCAACATAAATCCTCACCTTATCTTTAGGCCTTTGTATAGCCCTGCTAAATAATGTAAGCCCTAACTCATCTTAGGATTTCGGCGTTGTCGTTTGTCACGACCTAAACCCTCACATCTTCTAGGTTATTTGTGTGATAGTTTCACACGAATGTAAGCCCTAACTAATAAAACTGGCAGGGTGAAACATCTAAATACTTCTTCTCAAAAATTGAAGCCAAATATTAGGATAGCTTGGGAAGTCACCGAGGTTCTCCTCTGGATCTATGAGATCCCCTAGTTCTTCCTCCTTTGGACTCTACAACAAAATGTTCCAAATTTTATCTAATCCCCTTTCACACCATTACGTCCGATTTCATTTGAAAATTCCTACCCTTTGAAACTCCTTGAAGATAATATTTCCTGATTTTAATTGAGAGTCTTCATAGGCGACTTTGGTCATTTAAGATGTAATTAACTTTAGGGGCTTGCCCTTATAGGAAGCATGTCCAAACCCAGCTTCATATAAACCTTATTTAATTCTATATAGTCTTGTGTTTATCCTTTGGGATATATACAGGATTTGAGGTACAGTGCTCTTTCATTTAAACTATGAAAAATATGGGGTCAGTTTGATTTCATATTTTTCTAAAACTAAATATATATGTAAATTAAAACGTCCTTCTGAAGCGGGCAACGAGAATTAAATTCCGGTGATCAACAGCTTCTTACGGGCAACTCCCCCCACCCCAAAATAGCGCCGACATGCACCTTAATGGAAACTATTTTGATGTTTTCTTACAGGTTATTGATTTTTAAGACTTAAAGCAAAACGAAAGCAAAGAGGATGGAATTTGGAGTCAAAATGACGTTTTTGAAGAAGTACTCAGCGCCGACCGTGCCAAGGGCAGCACCGACGACGCAGAACAACAGAATAACTGAAATTTTTACTCAGCGCCGACGACGCAAGACTGGCGCCGACACCACAAAAGGCGGTTAAGCCCCCATTTCTAGAAGGTTTGATCTATTTGTACAATTTTTAAAGAGTTTTTTTAGGCACCTCTTGGAGAACCGGCCTTGCGCTTTATTTGGGATTGAAATTCATCAGAAAAGGGACTCCTTTTCGCTCTAAGACATTCCACCATGCTCCATTTTTGCCATTCTTCATAATCCATATTCATTCTACCACCATATTGGATTCCCTTAGTGATTTTTCTTTTATAGTTTAGAGTTTGTGTGGTAAGATTTAGTGTGAAAATTTCTGTAAGAGTGTTGGAGAAGGAGAAAAGTGAGAGATGTCTTCTTTTTTGATTTCTAAGGAAATACTACAAGGGATTTGCTTTGAGAAAGAGTTTCAGATAAGTTTTATTTGTTTATTGATATTGTATGAACTTCCTTTTATATATTAAATTTGTGTTTTATTATGTCTTTCTCATGAAGTCTTGAGTAGTTCCCTCTATCATTCTCCCTACTCTGAGATATGGTGAAATGAATAGATAATATGATGTGTCAATATTAAAATATAAAATAAATTGTGATGATTTTTTAACTCCAAACTTAATTCACATTTTGATTTGGCCAATTTAATTGATAAAATATGTTGTGAAACATATGATCCAGGAAATGGAGTCTGAGTTCTACAACAGAGTGAGGATCACATTTGATTTCATGGAGGAAAAATTTGTTCATGGAATTAAGTGCAAATAAATAGGGAAATATTCTTTATTGGGTGTAGAATTGGAGAAACTTTAGGGTGATAGAGTAAAATCCCCAATTTAGTCTTAATGTTTAAAAACTAAAGTGAGAGTTAGCCTTTAGGTGAAGGAAAGTGGGAGCTATGAAGTGGGAGCTGGTATCCTCCCAGCCTAACCACATATTTAGGGACTAAACTTAGGATTAGCCAATGATTTTCTATGCACTGTATCAGAAAGGGGGAGCTATGAAGTGGGAGCTGGTATCCTCCCAGCCTAACCACATATTTAGGGACTAAACTTAGGATTAGCCAATGATTTTCTATGCACTGTATCAGGGTAGAGAATTATAATTGCTCCTATTTGGCATAATACATATTATAAAAATTTATCTCATCTCATTTCATCAGCACCTCATTGTAGTGGGAAGGATGCTTTTTCACATAAGAAATCTTCATTATATATACATAGTAGGTAAATTAGTATTTACTTTTTAAACTTTGCATTTCAGTTTGCTAATAGTTAAGTACTTTAGTTTTGATTACATCTCAACATTTGAAATTAGTGACAGTGATTTCGATTGATTTTCTGTATATTTCCTAGTAAAACTTATCATTATCAATTACACCTGCTAATAGTTAAGTACTTTAGTTTTGATTACATCTCAACATTTGAAATTAGTGACAGTGATTTCGATTGATTTTCTTGTGAATTTCCTAGCAAATTTGTCATTCCCAAATTAAACCTTCCCATGGGATCGATATTTAGGGCTTAAATAGAAAGTCCTTTATTACTTGATAATGATACATATATTTGTGTAGAATCTCATTATTAATTACCTATAATTATATATATTTTACACAACTTACTTTTTATACAAAGATCAAGTTTTTGGCGTTGTAGTGGTGTCAACTTCATAAATTCTTGCATATAAAAAAAATTGGGATCAATTATCACAGTAATTAAAGTTCAATTCTTTTCGGCATTTTTGATATTTTGACAAAACGATAACAACTTCTAAAGATAACTTGATCTTTTGTAAAATAATAAGCACTGAATATGAAATATCTTTTTCTTTATCATGAATCAGTAACAAGTATAGGAATTTTGTTGTGGAAGTATGTAAAATTGTGTTGTGCCAAATAGGAGCAATATTATTCTTTACCCTTACTAGATATGCTACAAAGAATATTGGTTAATTTAAAGTTTGAATAGTTCTAAAGACCGACTAGGCAGAGAAGATACCAGCTCTCACTCTAGAGCTCCCTTGATTCCCTCCACATGGGGGCTAACATCGTGTATCAAAACCTAAAATAATAAACCAAGTTGTGGGCTTTAACCTGTCACTTTAAAGTCCTCTAGCTCTACACCCTTCAATGATTATTTTCCTATTTATTTACACTGAATCATATGAATTACATTCTCATCCATAAAATCTCATGTGATTCTTTCCAATTGTTGACTGAGAAAATACCATCCCGGCTCTTACATGTTTTCACAATAAATTTTAACATCTCGATGGACCAAATTAAGAAATAAATGAAGTACATGGAGTTAAATCTTTAAAAATTCTTCCAACATTAAAGATCAATACTCTCCACAACTTTCATCCAATACTTTATTTACTTATCATTTTAAGGAGAAAGATAAAGAAAACTACTCAAAATTCATGGAGAAAAAAAATCACTCTTTAGTTTAAAAGAAGAAATCATTGTCAAACCAACTAGATGTCTCAATTAAAACCAAATATAGTAACAAAAAGATAAAAACTTATCTCAAATCCTTCAACAAACTCTTGAAGTTCCTTTGAATCTCTTTTTTTCTTACAACACTCTTAACTCTCAAAAACTAGAAACTAAAACTAAAATAAAGATAGATATTGACGTCTTACATTCTCTCTCAGAAATCACAGAAAAGAAGAATCTAAAAGAAACACTTAAAGAGACTAGAAGCAGCCCTTGAGAAGTCCCAAGCCTCTCTTTTTATGTTTTTCTAAAAGGTGTCTTGATATCTCTTCAAAATGTGTCCAAATTCAATGTATTCTCCAAAGGATGCCTCCTTTCACAAGTCTTTTAAATATATTTTCATTTCTAGTGGTCATAACCACCCTCTTTAGCCAACAGGTGCCTCATATGTCCATTCAAAATTCATCAAAATGAATTAACCCATCAAAAAACTGTCACTGGAGCTGAAGCGCGGGGCCTCTGGCGCTTAGGCATGACATTCTCTATTTCACTGGCGCGTAAGAGCAGGATCTAGCGCTTAGGCACCACAATAATTTTGCACCATTTTTGTATTTTTGCTCCATATTTGATCATTTTTCACTCCTTCAGCATTTTTGCTCCATATTTGATCATTTTTCACTCCTTTAGCAATTTTAGAAAAAACACACAAACAGCTTCCATTAAAGCACAATATCTCAAAAATAGGTAAAAAAATGTGTATAAAAAATTATATATTTTAGGTGTATTAGCTATTAAAGAATTTAATTACAATTTGAAGGATCCTGGTGAGAAAAGGTTATTGCAAATAAATGAGCTTGAAGAGATAAGGAATGAATCTTATGAAAGTGCTAATATTTATAAAGAAAAGATGAAGATATGATGTGATCAAATGATTCTTACTAAAAATTTCCAGCAAGGGCAACAACTTTTGCTTTATGATGCAAGGTTAAGATTATTTTCAGGCAAACTTAAGTCCAGGTGGATGGGTCCATTTGTTGTGAGGAAAGTTTATCCCTATGGAGCTGTGGATATCAAAGATCCTAAAACTAACAAAATATTCAAAGTGAATGATCTCAGGCCGAAATCCTACTTCTTAGGTGACCAACTTAAATTAAATGGTTTTTTAATGTTAGGTCAACTACAAAAAATAATGGTTACATTGGACTGACGAAGTTAAGCTAAGTCTCCGTGGGAGGCAACCCATAGTTATTTGTGTGTTTGTTTTTATTGTTATGTTGTTGTTGTGTAATTTAGAAAATTTTATTAGTATTTTTTATTGTATATTTAGTTAGTGATTATTCTAAGAACTTAATAGAAGACATAGACATGTTAGAACGAGTATTTTGACTTGTGCTAAATTGAGGACTCGCGCTTAAGCGTCAATATCGGACGCTTAAGAACGACATTTTAAAAAAATGTGCTAAATTTGGTTTCTAGAAGTTTTAACCAAGGATTGGTTAGATTTGATGTGAGAGATGGTTCCAAGCACCCTAGGAGTTATAAGAAGAGTTTGAAGCCTATAAATAGAAGGGTTATGTAAGGATTTTTATCACAATTAAATTTTAACCCTAAATCTACCCTAAATCTTAAGTGCCCTAAATCTTAAGTGAAAAAGAGAGAGTTTTGGGAAAATGTCATCTTGGGAGAGTGATTTGAAGAAGGAGGAAGTAATGAGAAAGATGTTTATTAGTTAGAGTGCGCAAGAGTTATATAACAGTTTCCTTACCGTTAGTATCGAAAGGGATAGCGGAGAAAATCACTAAAATTGAGGCTGATGTGTCTTCAATTGAGGTAAAAGTTATGGAAGTTAATCCACATCTGGATCACATGGGATGACAAATTAAGATGCAGTTTAGCCATACCAATTTTATAGAAGAAGCAGACAAGGCTATGTATCTGAAGAACAAATGGATTGAACAAGATTCAACTATAATTATTAATCATCATCCGTTTCGGATTGAACAAGATTCAACTATAATTATTAATCATCGTCCGTTTCTTTAGATATACATTCCAAATGTTGAAGGAGAAACTAATGAGAGGCCATAATTCATTCCATTAACTAGGCAATGGAATTAAGTTCGTGATTTAGAGTTTATGTGTTTAGTGTTTGTTTAATGTTAAGTGTGTTTAGCGTGTTTTAATGTTATGTTTGTCTAGTGTTTATGTTAGGAATCTTTCATCTGAGACTATTTGGATGGAGAATCTATGTATTTGAAAATGTTTGTAATTGCTCGTGAAAGAATATAAGTGTTTTGTTTGTGTAAAATTTTGTATTATTGCGTGTTGAATTGAATTAGTTAAGATTGGTGAATCTTTAATAAGAGGAGGGTTAAGAGGGAAGTAAATAATATTTAAAATGTTTTGAGACCATATAGGGTTGGTTGACTTAGGCTAGACGTGCATTTCACTTAAATTGAAAAAATCAAAATTTGTGCACTGGTGCCTAAGCGCCAAGACCCATGCTTAAGTGTTGCCTAAGCCGAGAGACAGACGCCTAAGCGCTGGTTCACGAAAATCAATTTGTGAATGGTTTTAAGTAAAAAAAATTGCTTTGAAAATCTCCATTAACACACCTTCACTTCGCCTGCTTCTCAGGTTTTTGCGATTTTGGAGCTTGGGCTTATCATATTTGAAGATTTCTTGGAGATTTGAGGGAAAAAATGCTAGATTTGATATCCTTGAGGTAAGAGCTTCACTTACATGTAAAAATTTTTTATTTTTACTTTGTTTTTTGCGCACATTCATGAGCAACCCAAATATCACTATTCATCGTGAAAATTTCAGAAAAATAATTTGAAAATTCACTATTCATGTGAAAAAGGCATGAATTTGTTAGTTTAAGCTTTTAAAAGTTTAGTTTAGTGAATTGGAGTTGAATGTGAAATTTATTTTGAATTTTATACATTTTTAGAAAGGAAACCAAGAATGAAGAGGAGCAAGGGGAAGGCTCCATTCGATTCAATCAAGTTTGTCAGTTCAAGAGCTCAGGATCGACACAGTGATGCATTACAGTCGAGAAAGTTGATTCCTGAGTGGTGTTTTAAAAGTCCGGGAGGAGCCGTGGAAGATTTGATTGTTCGTCGTCAGTGGGAGCAGTTTTGTTATTTTTTTGCTGTCACAGTGATTTCTATTGTTTAGGAGTTCTTTGAAAATCTCCCTGAAGCTGATGAAGAAGGAGTCATGGTGAGGGGGAAGACAATGCCTTTTTCTCCTAAGGTAATTAATCAGTTTTATCATTTGCCCCCGAGCACTTTGTGTTTTTATTCAAACTATAGTCCTACTGAGCAGGAGTTAGACGAGATTACTTCATCTTTGACTACTGGGAGAGGGTTATGGAAGATCACAAATGAAAGATGAGTAAACTTTTCTACTTCAAATTTGGATGCCACTACAAAGGCAATGCATTATTTTATTTCTACTCGTATGCTACCTACAAATCGTTTGAGTGAAGTGACTCAAGATTGAGCAACCATGAACTTTTGCATTCAGCAGTTCAAGCTTATTGATATTAGAGCTTTGATTCATGGAGTTATTACCAGTTCAACTGTTGTTGCTACTACTGCAAGTTTGGGATTCACATCCTTGATCTTTTATTTATGCAAGTAGGCTGGAGTTAGATTAGATAGCTGGGAGGAGATCTCACAGCCACTAAAACCCATTTCCAGTGTGAATCTGAAGTCTTATTCATATTCTCTAGTAGTTCTACTACTTCGACGTCAAGAGCTTCTACTTCACATGCATTTACATCACGAGGTCAGACTTTTGGATCTGATTCTCAGTCATAGTTATTACAGAATATTTTAGACAATGTCAATTACATCGCAGATAAGGTATTAAACTTAGAGCATTTTATTGAGAATATGGATGAGTATATGAAGAAACGTAGTGATTATGAGGAGTACGACTTAGCTATGGAGCATATCAAGAGAGGTAACCAGGATGTTGTATTTCCTCAGTACCCCAAATATCCACCATATGAGTTTGTAGCTATGTAGCATGGTGACAATAGTGATGTAGAGGAGGATGATGATTAGTGTGGATATTTAGTTTTGTTTGATGTTTTTAGTGTATGTGTTGCACAAGAATGTGCAAATTATAGAGGAATTAAGTTGATGTGTCATACTTCAAAGTTATGGGAGAGGGTAATTGGACATAGGTTAAGATGCATCACAAAGATTTCTCATAATCAATTTGGATTTATGTCGGGCAGGTCTACTATGGAAGCTGTACAATTATTGAGAGGTTCGACGAAGAAGTTTAGAGATAATAAGGAGAATCAGAATCTTTAATAAGGAGAATCTACATTTGATTTTTATTGATTTAGAAAAATCTTACATAAGGTTTCAAGAGATTTCCTTTGGAGAGTTATTGAGAATAAAGGTGTTGATATGACTCATATTCAAGTCATTAGAGAAATGTGTACTAGAGTTGTTACTTGTGTTCAAACTAAAGGAGGATTGACCAAATATTTTCCTATTTTTTGTTGGATTACATCAGTGATCGACTTTAAGCCCATATCTTTTTTTCGTTAGTTATGGATGGGCTTATTGGACATCCACAAGAGGATGTACCTTGGTGTATGCTTTTTACTAATCATATCCTTCTTAAGGATAAAAGAAGAGAAAAAACCCAAGAAAAACTTGAATTATGGAGGTCTGCATTGGATTTTAAAGGCCTTCATTTAAGTAGAACAAAACCTTAATACATGGAACTTAATTTTAGTAGTAATAGCTCTAGTGACAGAAGTGTGACTTTGGGTGATCAAATTATTAAAAGTGTGAACGATTTAGATATCTTGAGTCAGTTGTTCAAAGCGATGGTGATATATATGGGGATGTTAATAGTAGAATTCAAGTTGGTTGGTTGAAGTGGACGAATGCTTCGGGCCTTTTGTGTGACACAAAAGTACCTCTTAGACTGAAAGGAAAATTTTATAAGACGGTGGTGAGACCTGTAAAGCTCTATGGCACTGAATGTTGGCCTTTAAAAGAGAAGCATAATAATAAGTCAAGTGTTGTCGAGATGAGAATGATTAGGTGGATGAGTGGTTTCACACTTAGAAACAAAATGTGAAATGAAGATATCCGTGATAGGGTTGGTGTAGCTCTTGTGACAAACAAAATTAGAGAAAGTGGTCTAAGATGGTTTGGTCACATTAAACATCTACTATTTGATGATCTGATTAAAAAAGTAGATGTTTTAGATTTGACTTGTGTTAACAAAGGCGAAGGTAGACCTAGGGCAAAGGCGAAGGTAGACCTAGTAAGACTTGGGCTTATTGTATAAAAAATGATCTTAATTTACTAGAACTAAATCAAATTATGACACTAAATAGGATGCAATGGAGAAAAAAGGTTCATGTAGTCGAATAAAGTTTTGTTGTTGTTGTTATGAACTGTTGTTAGTGCAATTATTCTATACTTTTTGTTGTGTTTTCAGTTGTTATTGTTGAGACTGTTTTGTTTTGTACTTGTTTTGTACACCTATACACCTATTGTGATGTATTTGTGTTTTATGAGTAGTTATTATGTTTGTGTGGTAGATATTTGTGATATTTGTGTTGTTTAGCGTATTTAATTAGTGTGTGCTGAACTTAATTCTAAGATCTTAGGGAGGTTTAGAATCTAGCTAACGTTTTACTTTAAAAAGTTGCATATTTTAAAATTGTCAATTTACTACCAGTTATTTTTCTTTATGTTGCAGTCATTTATGTTTGTTAGTGTGTTTGTTTGCTTTCTTGTCATACTCCACTGCATAGAAGTTTAATGAATCTCTAAATGTTCAAAAAATTAAAATTTGATCAATTTAAGTTTTTACTCCTAGTATATTTAGGATGTAAAATTCTTGTTAGCATGTTATTTTAAATTTTCATTCCTACTAATATTTATATGTGATGCTAAGTTTTTTTAATTTTATTAAAAATTTAAGTTTGGGAAAGGGATGAAAAATTTTCTAAGGAACTTAAAAGTTTATTTGTTCTCAATTGTATATCAAATAAATTTGAGTTAAAATGATTATGTATATGAAGTTATATTAGGGAAGTAAAATTTTGAATATAGAAATGAGTAAGAGAATTTAGTTAAAATTTATAGTAATGAAGAAAAACTTAAAGTTAAAAATTTTTAGTGTAGAAAATGCTAAATATAGTATAACTATCTTTAGTAGGAAAAATTGTATTTTTGAAAAATATAGAATATTTAGATTTTTATTTTCAAAACTTCAATTTTTTTATATGAAATTAATTTTTAAAACTATTATTATGTTTTTAAGTGAAAGAAAATATCAACTCTTTGCTTTAGGAAAGGAAGAGTGAAATTCAAAATTATTAAATGTCTATCCACATATAATAATCCTCGCGTGAGAAAAAGAAAATAAAAGGAAAAAAAAGAAAAATAAAAAGAAAGAAAAAGAAAAAGAAAAAGAAAAGAAAAATTGAAAAAGGGAGGAGAAGCTTGAAGATTAGTGCCTAATCAAAAATTGGTTCCACATTTGATCTTTTTAAAATATAAGAATTGAGAAACTCTTAAGCTTAAGGATATAATATAGTAAGTAAAATTATGCTTAATAAAAATTTTTAAGTGGAGAAAATATGATACCTAACTCTAATTTTTTTAGAATCTACAATCTTTATGAATTAGATAGCAACTCATTTTTTTCATATTTCTTAACTTTAAAAATTTTTAAACTCTAAGTTGGTCTCATTTACTAATATTTTTTCTAAATAGGGCTATTATATTTTTACATCAAAATTTTAGTAACTCCTATAGAAACTCATATATATCATCTACTTATGTTGGTTTTTAAGGATTAAAAGGTCACTTGAGGACAAGTCACATCTTAAGTTTGGGGTATTTTGATACACTCAAAATATATTGTGTTTTTATACACATTTTTATATCTATTTTTGAGAAATTACACTTTAATGAAAGGTATTTGTGTATTTTTCTTTCGAGTCGAATCAAATGGATGGAAAAGGCTAAAAGGAGTGAAAAAAAGGTCAAATTTGGAGCAAAAATGAAGAAATGTGCAAAAATGATTTGGGGCGCCTAAGCGCTAGAACTTTCGCGCCTAAAGGCCAGTTACCCGCGCTTAAGCGCCAGAAGTAGTTATGTGATGAATTATTTAATTTGAATGAATTTCTGAAGAGGTGTTTGAAGCAACCCTTGGTAAAAATGAGGTAAATAGCCCATGGACATGAAAATTCATTCAATTAGCTTTTTAGAAGGAAACTTCTAGAAGATTCATTGAATGGAGACACCTTTTTGAAGAGACACCAAGGCACCTCTTGGATTTTTATAAGAAAAAACTTGGATCATCAAGACAAGAGGCCAGTTACCCATAAAATTCACAGTCATCATTCATTCAAGTACGCCACCGCTGTTGCTGACCAATTTCTTTTTATTTTATTTTGAGTGTTTAATTTGTATTGTGAGTGAAGGAAGAGAATTCAAAGGAACTTCAAGACATTTGGTGGAGAGGATTTGAGATAAGTGTTTATCTTTATGACTACACTTGGTTTTAATTTAGATTTCTTATTTTTGTGCATGATTTCTACTTTTAAACTCATTAGTGGTTCTGTTTTCTTCATTGATTCTGAGTAGTTTTCTTTATTTTTTTTCCTTAAATGATAAGTGATTAAGTGTTTGTCGGTGTTATTTCGGGTTGGTTTGTGGGGTTGCCCGTAAGAAGCTGTCGGTCACCGGAATCGAAATCCCGTCGCCCGCTTCGGAAAGACATTGAAGAATGAAATCAAACTGACCCCATATTTTTCATAGTTTAAAATGAAAGAGCACTGTACCTCAAATCCTGTATCTATCCCGAAGGATAAACACAAGAATTGAGGATGAGACTCGTTCAAATAAACTAAGGAAAGTATGACGTCCGTTTGGTCTGCGAAACCTTGGTATTTGCCGACAAGTTCCCCTATTTAATATAAAGGATTAAATAGGGTTTATATTAAGCTGGGTTCGGACATGCTTCCTATAAGGGCAAGCCCCTATAGTTAATTACATCTTAAATGACCAAAGCCACCTAAGAAGACTCTTGATAAAAATCAAGAAATATTATCTTCAAGGAA
>NW_018165253.1:253302-254869 GCF_001263595.1 Phalaenopsis equestris | reverse complement strand
CTTTGAATTAGGCCTAAATGTTAATTAAGGCAAGATTTCCAAAATTACACATTTGCCCCTAACGCTCTAACACCTCATAATTTATCAAATTCAAATCAAATTACTTTAAAATTTTTATCCTACCTCATTCATGGGTTAATTGAGACATCAAAGAAGAAAATGTGATTTTTCAAAATTTAATTTAATTTATATAATTATTTTGGTGCAAAAATAGGATCTTTCAAATAAAATTCCTAACTTGACCAAGGTTGATTATAATCCCTTGAAATTTTTACTGGAGGTATACCTAGACCAGATAAGCCTTTAGATAAGATTTCATAATTTTTTGAATTTTCGGTGAGTAATTAGGATTATTTTAAGTTCTAGGCTATTTAATAAAAATAAAATATTTTAGGTGGTGAAAATTAAGTTTTATATTTTTAAAAAATCTCTCTAAGGTCAGAGAACTCAGAGTAATTTTTATGAATTTTTAATTATTTTAAATATTTAAAAAAGGCCAAAAATTAAGTTTTTATTTTAAATATTATTTTATTTTTAAAAAATAACCCTGATCACAGAGAACTCAAAAAGCTTTGAAATTCAATATCTTTATTTAAAAAACCAGAAAAAATATTTTAATTGTTTTAAATGCTTAGGAAATAATTTAGAACATTTCTATGCATTTATTATTTTTGTGATTTTTAGGAATTTTTACCTATTTAAATATTTAAAAATAGGCTACAAATGAAGTTTTTTATTTAAATATCATTTTATTTTTAGTAAATACCCCTGAACACAGAGAACTCAAAAAATAAGTTTTTATAAATTTTGTAGTTATATTTTGGTTTTTAAAAATCATTTAAATGCCACAAATGATGTTTATCTTTGAAAATCAATTTAAGTTATCAAATGTACTCAAAATATTTTGAAATTTTTATGGTGAGTTCTTTGGATCATAAATAACAGTGGAGATCAAAAATCAAGTCATTTAAATATTTAAATCTTATATTTTCCAAAATCAATTATCTTAGTGATTTAGTATTTGGAAAATTTAAGGATGTTTTAAATGATTTGACCCATGAAATTATTTCCAAAGGTTTCTCTGGTCATGGTAGACTTTCAAAAATTTTCTTGGGATTTAATGACCAATATGCTAATTTTCATGATTATTTTAAGGAAATAATATGGAAGATGATGAAAAATATGGATCTCTATATAGGGACCTCCTCTAACTTTAGAAAAATCAAAGAAAGTTCTCTCTTACAGAGGCTACAATATGTAAAAATTTCAAGCCAAGGTGATGTGTCAATATACATGGAGAATCAAATGATTCCAGATAGTATTTAATTAATTAAAAATATTTTATGCATCAAATAGGCTTGAAAATTATTTCACATTATTCTCCTTTGTTCATTGAGTAAGAGGCTATTTTTATTTTATTTTTGTAATTTTTCTACACAAAGTTATGTATTATTTAAGTTTTGGGGATTAGATAATAAGAAAATACCTCTATTTTTCTATTTAAACAGCGCGTGCCACCTCATCCTACGACGGCTCCGAAAGCATGCGTGGCGCGCTCTGGTTGGAC
>NW_018165253.1:251710-253006 GCF_001263595.1 Phalaenopsis equestris | reverse complement strand
AGTTTAATACCTTTGCTCTGAGAAGGGAAGCTTTGATCAGAGGTGCTTGGCATGTTCGTTGGGGTCCAAGGAGGCTAGGGATTAAGTCCCTGGTCTTGGTGTGAAGTCTAGGTGTGAATTTGACCAAGCTCGTTTTCAGGCGTAGGTCTAGAGCTATGGTAGAGGTTCTGTGGAAGTGGAATTTGATGGGGCTCTGGCTTCTTTCACTCTTGTGAAGGTGTGGGCACAAGCAATTAGAGTTTGGTGGAGTGTGGAGGTGTATTGGGCTCTGTCCTGATTTCCGACAGGGTTTCAAGCTCAAAATTGGGATCCGGCAAGGGGAATGGGTGAGGAAAGATGGTTGGAATGCACTGAAGAGTGTATTAAGGGGATCTTAGGGAAGTGAAGTTTGGAGAGGCCTCTCTAAGAAATTTTTAGTACTTAGTTCAACGCAGTGATCCCCGGCCATAGAGGTGGCCGTTTATAAAAATGGGGTTATGGTGGCTGACTTGGTCAATTAGGAGGTGTAATGTGGGGCTTAGGTGGAGGGCAGAGGAGCTCTTCAATGGTGGCTAGGAGCTCAGGGAACCCAGAGGAATCCATCACAGCAATTTAATGCAAATGTGCTTGGATTTGGCAAAGATATCTTAAGCATGTGCATTTTTGGAAATAAGATCCCTTAATTTAGGGGACCTTTGTTCCATGGCTTGATTTAGGTGGTTTCATGGTGTTTGGACTGGTCACTAGGTCCAACTAATGGTTGTGGTGGAGTTAATTTGGTGGCTTTAAGGTGGTTAGGTCACATTTAGTGCATGGGTCCAAGTGGGTGCAAATGACCAAAACTTGGGTTTGGGCTAGGTTAGCCATGTCATTTGGCTCAATTTAATGTTGCATTTGGTGTAGGTGATCATAAGGAACAACTTTGGTTAAGGGTGGAAGTGGTTTTGAGCTCAATTGGAGGTCAATTTGAAGAAATTTTGAATTTCAATCAATTTGGTCATGTTGGGCTAGGCTTGGGTCTAGCTTGGGTTAGCCTTGGGCTAGATCCAAATTGATTGTTATAAATGGTCAATAGGAACCTCATGAAGAGTTTTGAACATGAATTGGATGCCAATTTGGAGGCTAAGGCAATCAATTGGGTGAAATTTGGGGACTTAGCCAATTTGGGGCTAAATTTGGGAATTTTGGATTTAGGCCAAAATCAAATAGATTTGAGGCTTCACCAAGGCCAATTGATGGTTGATTTTGATGTATAGGAATGTCATAAAGATTTTTCAACATTAATTGAGGCCAATTGACTAGGCTATGGGTTCAATT
>NW_018165253.1:250563-251532 GCF_001263595.1 Phalaenopsis equestris | reverse complement strand
AATTGGTGGACATTTGAGTTAGATTTGGGGAAATTTGAGTCTTTAAAGGGCAATTTGGAGATTTTGGTTAAAGATGGTAAAATTGACCAAATTGGGTCATTTAGTAGTTGAAAGAAATAAAATTAGGAATATTTTGGATTTATCGGTATTTTTTAAGAATTTTAGAATTTTAGAGATTTTGGGTCACAGAGGGGTCCCAAGGGCAGTTAGGTAACTGGGGGATGTCAGGGGCAAAAGACCCAAGATGAACATTTCAAGTAGAATTGGATAGATATCCATTCTAAATGAACCATGGATCAATGAAATCCCCATTTTGGGTTCTTATGTAGCCAGGGTATTGTGAGGGTATGATATTGTATATCTTAGTTCCAAACCAACATCCAGGGTCAATCCTAAGGCCAAGTAACCCCGTAGGAACTCTCCTTGAGTTTCCTCATAATGATCTTACCTACTAAATGCTAGAGGTTAGGACCAATATGTGGAACTTCAAATTGAGTAAAGAGAAGAGTTTTGAGTTTAGGCTACTAAAAAGTTTCTAGACCTCAACCAAAAGTGAGGTCAACAATTTCAATTCAAATTGAGACAAGGACAAGCTTCGTGGGGTCACAACGATTGTGTATGCCAAACCCAATCGAGGCTACACCTCTTGGGATCGGGTATGGATCAAAAGCCTTTAAAATTACTTCAGGCTTGGTCTTTTATGATGAGAATGAACATTTCATCCATGAAAAACCATATAAATATGTTCACCTTGACTAGATGAATACTTAGGAACAAAACCTATGTGATTTCATTAAGAGTCAAGGGAGAACTGAAGCTTTAATCATGGATGGTGCTCGGTTTATAGTCCCAAGCAGACAACAAACTAATGTTCTGTGTTTCCATGTATTAGAAAGGGGCAGTCGTGATGTTGAGTAGTTCCTTAGATCACCGCCACCTGATACACCAAAAATATATGCATTTTTAGAC
>NW_018165253.1:249426-250143 GCF_001263595.1 Phalaenopsis equestris | reverse complement strand
AAAGAAGGTGTCGGAATGTAAGGTCCGACCTCAAATGTAAAGAATCAGAAATTTAGGACTGATTCAGAGATGAGAATTGAGATGTAGGTCAATTCTCAAAAGAAGGTGTCGGAATGTAAGGTCCGACCTCAAATGTGAAGAATCAAAAATTTAGGACTGATTCGTAAATGAGAATTGAGATGTAAGTATCAACCCGAAGATGAGAGAATTAAAATTAAGTATCAATTGAAAAATGAAAGAATTGAAATGTGGGTATCAATTCCAGGAGAGAGTTGGAATTTAGGTATCAACCTCAAAATGTGAGAATCAGGATTTAGGTACTGATTTGAAGATGTGATTTGAAATTTACAAAGGGCTTGTCATGTTGAATTTGTGGTAGTATGTCATGTGGAAATGTTGATTTTGTTGAAGATTTGTAAAGTTTCATGGAGTTTTGTGCAGAATGTAAAATTCTGTGAGGATGTGTGGAGAATCAGTGTAGATAACGATGGTTGTGTTGCGCGCACAAAGAGTAGGAAATTTCGAAAACGGAAGTATCCACTCAAAAAGTTTGTTTTATTTTGTTGTTGTTTTTATCACGTTTGATTTTTTAAAAATATGTTTTTAAAGTTTTAGTTTCAATTGGTTGGTTTTCAAAAGAAATTTATTTTGTTATTTATTTATTACAATTATCTTTTATTTGTGTTTTATTTATTGTTGAAAATTTGTCGTTTCGTT
>NW_018165253.1:236943-248570 GCF_001263595.1 Phalaenopsis equestris | reverse complement strand
GGATCCACTTGGTCGTATCTGAGGATCCCAGGCGGATTTCCCTGTCGTTAATTAGTAAATTTGTAGCAACATCCGCACTGGATGGTGATTCTTCCTTTCCCCCGCATCCGTTTCTTCGGCTCAGAGTATGTTCTTTCCATGAGAAGGCCTGCTCGACCTCTATCTCTCAAATCGAAGATGCAATCCAAGATGCTTCTTTCATCAGTTTCAGAGAAAACCTTGGTATATAACTCCAGGCCTTCCAATATGTTGATAAACTTTCCTTGAACCTCTTCATAGAACTCAAATTTTCTCTTGTTTACCTTGCTTATTTTGTAGTATTCTACCATTCCGGGAGTTGGCAGCTGTCTGGGGCGTTATTTTGTAGTGTTCTTTCGTCTGGTACAGTGGCACTTAGTACCACACCAAGGGTCACATGCAACACCTTGGCGGTTCTCATGGACTGCATAACAGATAGCAAATATCTCGGCCTCGTAATGGACCGACAGGCAAACCTCGGTCTCCTACTATGAGGGCCTATAGGACAAGATGAATAAAGAAGTTTGCTCGAACATATGGAGGATCCAGGTAAGGAACTTCTTTCAAGGAAGAGGACCCAGTCCTCGTAGAGGGGAAATTGCTCCAATAATCTTCTTGGCAAGGAGATCTGTAATGGAGTCATTAATATGGATCGCAGATTTAGAGCAATCTAGATCCTAAGGAGGGAGAGCCCTCACAACTATCATGGTTGGGGTATAATCCACACGACCAGACAAGACAACAGAGTGATTCTCAGCCAAGAGAGTGCCAAATTTCTCATCAACTGAAACCACAACAGGTAAATAAACCTATGGCAAAGTCAGCTGTAGTAGTTGTAACAATATGTTCCTATTCCTCTAGACGCCCTTGCCTAATGTAGGGACAGGCAAGACCTCAGAGAAAACCAAGAACGATGGAATCTGGGACGGTTGTCAAACCAGTGGAAACATTTTCTCTTAAAGAGAATGTTGCTTCTACAATCTTCTAAGTCAGAGAACTCGTGGTAGCAACAACAACACGGACTGTAATGTGAGAAAAACCTGCATCCTAGGGAAGAAATAATTCCCACATAATCCTGGCTAGAACATAGTCCACATTGCCAGACATGAGTCTCTGCTGACGGGATTTGAGCATCATCCTGTGTCGGAACCGAAAGGAGTCATGACGGGGACATGGTCCACATTGTCAAAGGACAAAAAAGGGGATTCTCAGCCGACAGGACATAAGCATGATCCTGGGCCGGAACCAAAGAGAATCATGGCAGGGACATACCACACCGCCAGAGGACGAAAAGAGTGATTCTCAGCCAACGGAATATAAGCACGATCCTGGGCCGGAACCAAATAGAGTCATGGCAGGACATACCACACCGCCAAAGGACAATGTCGTAAACAGGTAACTCTAGCTCTCTTAGTGCAACATCTGCGGATGGACATCCTCAAAACACGGAAAGACTAAAAGAGAGGCCAAAAAATAAGAAAGACAGTTGTAGCACATCGTCATCTGGTATCAACCTCTTCCTTGAGGAAAAATTAGCACCAATATGAGTTGCTACAACGAAAGGGGTGTTACACGCACAACTCCTTTTCAAAGAAAGGCATGAAGCAAAATTCCAACAGAGACGTGGTCAGCACAAATGGGGACAGTAGCAAAACGACTAATAATTCGAGGGCCAAAGACACCTCCTAAAATGGAATCAAGATAGGTATATATAAACATGAAGCAGAACATGCTACTAAATTCGCAGCAATCTATTCCTAGTCCTCCTGGCCTTCCTGCCTAATCAAGGGACAGGTGGAATCTCAGGGGAATCGGAATAGAAAGAGAGAACTGGGACTGAAGTGATAACGGCGACAGTAGTGGCAAACCTACTGCTAGTAAAATACTCACCTACTTATGGCAGGGAGATCAGTGAAAACACAGATGTACAAGTCTGGAAAAGACCGTTAGGTGCTGCAGCGCTTTGGTATCGAACATCGACCTCTTTTTACAAAAGAAGTGGGTGTGACGCCAACCACTGCAGCAAAGACAGCTCGATATGCATGACTCCCCTTTTAAGGGGGTTGGCACAAAGAAAATTCCTCAAAGGTCGTAACAATAACTCAATATGCATGTCTCCCCTTTTAAGGGGAGTGCATAAAGTAAATACTTGAAAGAGCGTAGAAACGACTCAATATGCACGTCTCCCCTTTTAAGGGGGAGGGTATAGAGCAAACGCCTCAGAGGGCGTAGGATCACGTAAGGTAATCCCACAGGGGTTGTCGAAGGAACTGAAGGTTATGACACCCTCAAGAGCACAGAAAGCGCTTTGGGAGAAAGGAAAAGGGTTCCCCCTGGTGGTAGCAATCATATCCATCTTCCTGCTCTTTCGCGTAGCGGGGCAAAAAGGGACAACGATCGAAAACAAGAAAAAGGTTGCGAAACCAATCATAAATTACAACGACATTGATGCATGCGATAATGCAGCAACCGAACTGTCGAGGGTGAGAAAGGGACAAAATGCATCGAGTTGCTACCGAGTTGCTACCCCTAACGAGTTGCTACCCCTAACAACTGACACATGAACTGAAAACCAAGGTCTCACAAAAAGCTCAATTTTGACTCAAAGGAAGAGAACCAGGTCACGATAATATTAGTGAAACTCCTAGTACAAAGAGAGACTATAACCCAAAAAAAATGAAACTACAAATATGGAGAGAGAGACTCTTCCCCTGCGGAGTCGCCAGAATGTGTTTTCGTTCATTTTTCTTTTTTTTTATTTTTAAAAGGAGTCGTCAGCTTGTCGATCATCGTATAATTCATCCATTCAAATAAATCTCCCTCCAAAACCATATAAATGATTCGAAGAAGAGAGCAATCAAATAAGAAGGGACATATGACAAAGAGACAAACAAAAGAAAAAGTAAAACGTGGAGAGTCTACGTGCAATAAACCTTGCAGGATAGGTTAAGAATGTTCGCCCAAACAAGATCGGGAGGAGGTACCTTAAACCAATATCCACGAAAGAAGTATCTACATAGACTACCCATAACCAGAGAGTCAGGTGTATGTACATGTCTGGGGTCAAGAGCACTCCCATCACTCCCATAGAAACGTGTTTCTACTGGTTAATTACATCCTGGGGAATACCCAAGAATACTCACGATAAAAGGAGTTTCTCTTCATATTATCATAGACCTGGGGTATAGGCAACCAAAGAAAGGTTATTATGTGTGGGAACAGTCCCGATGCTTCAAAGCTCACGCTAAACAATCGAGCAGAGAATGAGTCTCTCACATCCCGGAATGGGTAGCGGCTTATCGGCACATGGGGCCCATGAAATAACATAAATAATTTTAATGGGGATATCCCAATACGTCAAAGCACATCCAGGCCAAAGGGCTGGCATCGGGCCGTCAAGGTGATATCAACGAGGTCAAGGAGCGACAGGGCTCAAAGGGGCTTAACAAAAAGGAAGGTTGAGTGATTCTAAAAGGTAGAGGTAATTGGGTTGGGGTACCACAAACCCATCATACACAGCTACTAGGACCCTAAGTTTACCTAGTTGTGAAGGTAGTCGACCCAACACGTCCTGAAATCCCCGGTCAGCAATCCGTGAATTGCATCATCCACGAGAACCTCGGTAGCCCTAAGGTCAAAGGAATGAAACTCTATTCCATGATTATAAACTGGAGCTCCAAGAAGTGGGACTTATACATGCCAAAATGACAAGGATGCCTTCGAAAAAAAGAGAAAGTGGAGGTTCAGCTACAAAGCTGTAAACACTCCAACAAAAGGACTTACACCCCGTCTGGGTCGGGGAGCCTTGTAACACCCTAGGCGCACTAGACAACCACCTATATGAAGGTATGTTGGGCCAGTCAGGTTCGAAAAGTACGGGGACTCCTCCTCGAGACATGCAAACATGAATGCAGTTATCTAGAATGATCCTAAGTATTGTGGAGGTCATATTAATATATGCAAGAAATTAAATGTTGCAATTTTTAAATCTTGAATATTTTAATTAAATCTTGAATATTTTAATCCTAAATTTTAATTATCTTGAATATTTTATTTAAGATTTTGTAGAAAATTAAAATTTTAGGGTCCTTAATGAGCCTATGTTGTATCGTGAAATCTCAGATAAAAGATATAAAGAAAACAAGAAAAACACATGTAGGTGCAGACATGCAACATGAAGCAAAAAAGCAAAGCAAATCAAACCAAAATAATAAACAGACCAGCGCCACTGGGTCGGCAACATATTCCAGAAAAGAAAAGGGCGGTCGGACTCCGCATATACATGCCCGGTCCTAATTCTATACATCAATATAAAATGCAGAATTAAGATATGGGGCACGAGCATCTGCTCCTGGTCCCATCCACATGGTTCTCGTGCTAACGTCTTCGAACCCGTGTCCGTATCTTATTTCTGCTACAAGACTTTCCTAGACTTTAGAAAAATACATAGAGAAAAGAAAAAGACTCAATCCTACATGAAAACAAGTGTCAGCGAAAAAACTCACATGCACATAACGTATCATGAGTCATGCCTTAAAAGTGGGGGGAGCTAATAGCACCTACAAGAAAAAGGGTCAGAAATCTTTACTTGTTCCCCCCATAGCAGTACCTGTATGTGTGTATGAAAATAGGCATTGCTCCCTGTAGAAGAATGCTGTAACACATTACCATACATATGCAATATGCAGTCACATCACAAGCATAATGCAAAAGAAATATATCTGGCTAAAGTAACCAATCCAACAGAGAATAATAGCCAAGTATCAAAAAGACTATCTAGCACCCTAAATCCTGGCCTAGCACACCATCTACAGAGAAAGTGCATCGACTTAATATATAAGTGAGGGGTAAGTCTGAGTATAGTATAACTTTGATGGGGTCTTCATATCGACCCCATCCTAAAGATCTGAAGGATCTAAAGGGTGTCACGAAGAGTGGTAACACAAGTTAGATCTATTAGATCTTTAGCACGGTCATACTCATGTCAATCCCGATGACTTAACTCGCATTGCTCACTGGGATCAACCCAGCAAGCAATGCTCGTTAAGGCATTGCGACCAACACGGGGTCACTCTCCTAACAAACCTGGCTCGCTATCCATGAAAATATGCAAATGCAAATGTTAATGCAAGAAAATCAAAACATATAATTAGTGATAAAGAGTATGCCATGAAGGCAGTGACTCGAAGGAATGGGCATGTCGTGGTGGCAGGGGCCCGAAAAGAGGGTATACCAGTAAGGTAGTGACCCGAGGATGGGCATGTCGTGGTGGCAGTGGCCCAAAAAGAGGGTATACCGGTAAGGTAGTGACCCAGAGGTAGGCATGTCGTAGCGGCAGGGGCCCGAAAAGAGACAGTGCCCCGGAGATAGGCAGGTCGTAGCGGCAGGGACCCGAAAAGAGGGTATGCCGGTATGGCAGTGACCCCAAAGAATGCAACTGAAGTAAATGATATCGATCATGCAGACAAACATGTACATGCACATACACAACATGTAAAGGAGTAAGTGGTCGGTCGATCAGGATGGAAAATCCAATCAATCCAAAGTGTTGTACCAACTGAGCCCGGGTAGCCGGCTGAAACACAAGTGATGTGACCAGTTCAGGATAACCGACCGAGCCACAAGTAGTATCGACCAGTCCGGGGCGACTGATCGAGACACAAGTGGTGCAAGTGTAAGTGCAAATGCAAGGTGCAAATGCAAATGCAAGGTGCAAATGCAAATGCAAGGTGCAATGTGCAAGTGCAAATGCAAAGTGCAGAGTGCATATGCAAGGTGAAAGTGCAAATGCAAGGTGCAGAGTGCAGGTGCAAGTGTGATATATGACATACAATATGTAACATACAAGATATGCACATGCAAACAACGAGGTTAATATGACCACATATGATAGCGAGTCACGCTCGTACTAACGACCTCACCTAGGAAACCTAAGGTTTAGACCCTTGGATATGCGGCATCGCCACCTCCAGCTTTGGTGTGGGAATGTGAGGAGTTTTCTTCCCGGATCTCCGAAGGGAAAACTCTCCACGGCATCGTGAAATGTGCTAGCTACAAAGCTTTTCCCATTTCGCGAACCCCTCCAGACTTTGCAAAGCGAGCCAGCTATGAAGCTTCTCTCGCTTTGCCAAGTTCGACCCCCTAGCTTCTCCAACTAAAGTTGGGGAAACCCAAAGCAAGGGGAGTGAGGGACTCCGACCCATCGGGACTTGTGCTAAGGCTCATAACAAAAAGGAAACAGTCGGCTCTGCGGGGGGTGTTTGGTTATGCACAGGAAGTCCTGACCTAACGGCTCGCGCTCGTCGCTCAAGGAAATCGACGATCAATCACATAGGTACGTTGACGCGCCAACCCATGCCGACGCACGTACCCCATGTGAGCGATCGAACCCACGCGCCTAGACACTACTAAACCTAAGGCTAGCTAGAAGTTTAGAGGATCTCACCACCACAAAGGTTGCAGGCGCGTTCTATTTACTTGCTCCAAGCCGTCGACTTCCAGCCCGTGCCCCAGTGTATCCAACAATGAATGATGCAACGAGGAGAATAGGAGGTAGGAATCAGTGAGGTATGCGAAGTACCAAAATTAAATAATTTAACTTATAAAATATGCAACACTAAAAAAAGATACATTCGCGAGAGAGGATCGCTCGACAACGGTGAGGGAGGGGAACCCACAAGGTAAAAGACGCACGCGCCTCCTCGAATAGTTGCGACGCTCGCTGTCCGGCGAGGTGACAGATGCTAATTTATTGACGTGAATGTTGAAAGCGGAGGAGGCGCAAGAGAAAGCCCAAAAAATTGACATCTTTCTACGTTGTTTTACTCCGGCAAAAACACAACACCGGCAAGGTGAAAGCCGGCAGGGTGAATGAAATCTGGCGAGTTTTGTGGGTTGTAAAAAATAGGAGAAGAAGAAGAAGAAGAAGAAGAAGAAGAAGAAAAAGAAATGAGAGAAAAAGAAGAAAAAGAAGAAGAAGAAGAAGAAGAAGGAAAATTAGGAGAAGAAGAAACAGAAGAAGAAGAAGAAATGGAAGAAAAAGAAGAAGAAGAAGAAGAAGAAGAAGAAGAAGAAGAAGAAGAGGGAAAGACGGCCGGCTGACGGAGGCTGGAGGAGGCCGACCGAGAAGCAAGCTTTGCGAGGGAGGGAGATCCGAGTGTGGGTGGCTTCGACGAAGGTAGTTCGGGCGGTTGGAGAAAGGGATGTCGGAGGGAGATCCGGTCGGTGAGCCGCGCCGGCGTGGAGGAGAACTTCGGCGTCGGTGTTCGCCGGCTACTGGAAGCTTGGATTGGTTTTCGCGTGGTGATCCAAGGAGGAGTCGCGTGCATTCGGGAGAATGGAAGAGGAGCAATTCTCTGCGTGAGATAGAGGGAGAGATAATATTTTATATATAATAATAATATATATTATATTAAATTATAGTAGTAATTATTATATTATTATTATAATTATCCTTCGTGTATTCTTCACCCGTACATGTCCTCGCGGCGAAGTGGATGTCCTTCCTGGCTAAAATCAACGTTCCGGATGCATTGGTGTAGTCCGCTTCGTCATTCAGAATTGTTTGGGCCACTTTTTCGATGATTGTGCCCAAAACGATAATTCACACCTTTTTACCCCGCCCACGAAGCCGTAGCGAAGTGAACATCCCCCGTAAGTGAAATTGACATTTCGGACACACTCGCGTGGTTTGTGTTATCGTTCAGGGACATTCGGGGCATCTGGACCACTTTTTTGTTGATTGGGCAAAAAAAATGATAATCTGCATATTTTAAGCCCGCACACAAAATTATGGTGCAACGAGCGTTTTTTCCAAGCGGAATCGACGTTCCAAACTCACTCGCGTGGTATGTGTCATCGTTCGAGGCAATCTGAACAAGCTCGCTTGTGCTCAGGTCAATTTGAGCTAAATTCGTGCATGGCGCGCGATAACAAATTTTTATCGATCATAGGTGGACACCCTATACTTATGACATCCAAAAATTGATACCAACACATACTTTTAATTGTAGTTTTAATAGGTTATTTCTTTTTTATTAGGTTTCTTAATACCAACTCTTAAGTGGGGCGTGTTTCCTTTTTTGTACTATTATGAAGTGATTTTTTTGTTCTCATTTGTCAAATGTGTAGTCGTTATAGTTCGGTTGCAAATAGCAACACTATGTAATGCTAGAATGATCATTTATCCAAAAAAAACTGCAAATCAGCTGTTCTCCAAACGCATAAATCAAACAGCTAAACAGTTTATCTAGATCAGGGGCATAATGGTCATTTATCCAAAAACAACTGTAAAGCAGTTATTTTCCAAAGGCACAAACCAAACAGCTAGCAAGTTTATCAGGAAAAGAGCCGATCAATAGCATATCAAGATAAGCTGCTTATGTGGATAAGATGGATAAGATGCAACTGTCAGGGTCTGTTTGGGACCCTAGTTTGTGCGCTACGGTGTAAAGCCACGAAGTGCTAGTGTTTAGGAGGGTTTTGGGAGCGCAATGTGCCAGTTTTTTAGAAAAAAGAGGGTTGCAAATCAAACCTTGCGGATCGCGATCGAGCGATAATTTATTACATACCTTACCCTCGTCGTGTCACTCCTACTTTAACCATCTGTTTGACGTTGAATCACGTTCCTCTTGTTGCTCCTCTGCTTCGGGTCGCTCGTCGTTCCTCTGGTCGCTCTTCCCCTGACTCTCGTCACACCTCTGCTTCGGGCCACTCGTCGCTCCTCTAGTCGCTCTTCCTCTAACTCCCGTCGATCCTCTACTATTTGGGGCACTCCTTTGCTGCTTTGGTCAGTATTCCTCTGATTCGATCATTCCAATAATGCATCAAATTTATTAGACAAATCTGTCTTTGATTGTCATCACCCGAAACTTTTTATTTAATATATATTAAGGCTAATCTTTGTAATAAGGCTAATATATATAAGTGGATTATATAGAAGTTAAATAGTTATAATAGACACTGCAAACTATTTACAAATCAGCTAAACTCTTTCATCCAATTTTCAAATTCTCACTTTAATATCAAAATTCATGGTAAAACACAATCAATATTTATCAATTTTATCAAATCCTCAAAAGTTTGATTGTTGCATATGTAAATACATCGAATCACTTTTCAAAAAAAAATCTCTTAGATGATTAATTTATAAAAATCAATTGTTCAGGTGCACTGTATGTAATTATCCTTAGTTTAATTAAATTGTGTTTTAATTAATAGATAGTAATTAACAGCTACTCATCAAGAGTCTTGTTATTAATGTAAATACTCGTGTTTTCATGGAATTTTAAAGCTACTTATGGGACAAATGGACTACTGAAATAAGATAACCTTTCATTTTTCTTTTTTATTCTCTTATTATGTTTCATATATTTTTTAGAATTTCTGGTTATGAAGTATCAAATATGTGGTTGTCATAGTTCTATTTTAAACTACTTTATTAAATATGGGCAAAATGATTATCAGAACAACACAACTGCGGCAGATAAGCTGCAGCTGCTGTAAACAGACCCTTAGGGTATGTTTGGCGGGGAGTTTTCCTTGCAGCGCGACACCACGACAGAATATTTTTGTGTTTAGCGCGATGATTGAGCTGCGGCAAGACGGGAATTCAATAGAATGCGGAACTCGGTCATTAGCCCCGTGACCTTGCTTCTTCACCTGACGTTTTACCCTAATACCCACATTTCTAGCTTGCTCGTGAAAAACGCTCGCTCGTGAAAGACGAAATCCAGTGTTCACGTCTCCTCCTTGTCTTCGGCGATCATGAATCTCTAGATGATGGATCCGGAGATAAAGAGGCATGCTCAGAAACAAATGAGCAAAATGGCACCCGCGGAACCGGCAAGGATCCAGCAGCAGCTCGTCTCCGATCTTCTCTTCTCGATTTTTTTCTCTTAGAGTTTTAGTTGGTTTTATGTCATTGGATGGGGTATCCTCGTGCAAAATGAACTGGATTTGCTGGGATGTGTCGCAAGGCATCTCGAATTTCGACTATTCTGGGATTCTGTCCGTGTCCATCGTGGTAGTGATATGGATTAGTAGCTATTGTTTTTGAAAGATTTTTCTCGAATTCAAATAAAAATTGGATTGGTGGAACTTTTTATTTCAATTGGTAAAAAATTACTTAGGTAATTTTATTAATTCGTATATATCGTTACTTATTTATTTAGGAATTTGTAAATGCATTTTTAGCTAATTTGTTTAAAGAAAATTTAAAGGAGATAGAATGATCATTTTTTCAGAAGACAGCAGCTGGAAAAAACAATCAGTCAGCCTCCCCGCAACAACAGTTTTTTGGGGCAGTTGCAGTTGCGCCAAACATTCACATCCCAAAATTTAATTTTACGAAATAGGCACTTTCGTCAACCTTCCATCTCCAACATTTCCTTCCCCGGCGATCTTCTTCAACGGCACGACGCTGCTTCCTTCTTCGGCGACCCCATCTCCCACTCAACCCGTACAGCTCCAACGCCTGCTCCACTCTTCTCTTGCCTGAAATTTCCCAAGCATCCACGACAGGAAAACCTTCCATCAGATTTCTCCCCGCTGCCCTCGCCGGAGATCCCCCGTGCAACCTAGCCGCCGGCGACGCAACTGCCCGTACCACCCTTATGGAACCTAAGCCGTATCCCCTTTTCATCCCGTCGCCACTCCCTCTCTCTCCCCTTACTCTCTCTCTCTCTCTCTCTCTCTCTCTCTCTCACACACATTTCCCCCACAATGTAAACAAACCCTTCAAAATTTCTTACGCAAATGAAGGGTAATATCGTCTTTTCATAGCCTACAGCGAAGGAACCGCGCTTTTCCCTCCACGAGCCCGATTAGCCGTCCAAATCCGAAGGCCAGATGAATGGCCAGAAAACCTCAACCCAAAAATAGAATTAAATAAATGTTAAAAAAAAACCAAAAAATTCTTTTTCTTCTTTCTTCTTCTGTTCCCTTCGTTGTCTCTCTTTATAGAGCTCTGTTTGGCCTCCACTGTTTCTCTAGTGGGGCCCGGTTGAAGCTGTCTTCAGCTTTCGACGGGCCCACTCCCCGCTTCTCATTTAAATAATTTCTCTAATATCTCGTATTACATGGAGCACCAACAAAGATTGGGTGAGTGTTTTCGGATCCAAAATGACTTAATTTTTTGTTTTAAAATTTCCTACTTTTCATGCTTTTGAATTGAAGATTTACACATATCATATGCTTACATTTTTTTATAGGAGTATTTCATTTTTTTTAAATTAAAATGATGATATTTTTATGTGATATGAAATATTTTATTTTAATTGGATGGTATAAATATAAAAAAAAGTAATTTTTAGATTTTAGATATATCAATATGTAAGAATTGGGTGGTGTGTGTGGAAATACCCCTTTCTTATTTTATCTTTAATAAAAAAGTCAGATCCAAGGTTTTTACTCTCTTTTTTAATTGTTTATTTGAGTTTTTAAGGAATTCAATTAGAATGGGAAACAAAAAGATGATCATATGGATTTCTTATCTTTAATTATGATTTTTAAATAAATATAATTAATTTGAATGTTTTGATTTTCTTATTAAAATTAAGATATCTAGAACTTTATGCGTGCGTGCGTGCGTGCGTGCGTGCGTGCGTGCG